>NW_004798685.1:72055-73860 GCF_000002075.1 Aplysia californica | reverse complement strand
CAAAACATGCACAGTATAAAACGGATAGATCGAACACAGAAGACTTGACATCACGCATCCGTCGATCTGTGCCGGCAATCCCATATTTTTCTTCTTTTTATTTGTGAGACATCCCTCAAATTACGGATTCCTTGAACTACCTAAGCCGGCCGGTCCCAGCTGTCCGTGTTACACTCTCTCTCTCTCTCTCTCTCTCTCTCTCTCTCTCTCTCTCTCTCTCTCTCTCTCTCTCTCTCTCTTTCTCTCTCTCATGCTGGATCGTTCCCCATAGCAAATAATTTATGACTAGAGTTAGAAATATTGAATCAAAATTATAAAGATGTATGTAGAGGTCTAGCATCTGCATTTGTTGCCATTTTTTGGTCCAAAAGTTGCCAAAATTTGCCATAAAAGTTGCCTTTAATTTTCAAGCTTTCAAAAGAGGTTACTTAATCTAAAGCACACGAAATTTCGATATATTCTGTTTTAAGCATCCAGAATATCATTTGCAGCCACAAAGAGAGTAAAAACGTGAAAAATGAAGGTTTCACAACAGTATGAAATCAAAATTAGAACAGCACATACAGCCACAAAAGATAACAAATAATGGCGCTTGTCCACCTATCCAAAGATTGTCCGTTTTAACCCTAAACGTGTGTAGATTTAATTCAAGAAAAAGTACACGCTATCACATTTAAATTATGGAATCACAAACAAGGGGGCCTGCCAGTGTCACTTTTCGGTTTTGGTGGCGACACGCTCTAATGTAACACATTTATATATTTATTTTTTAATGTAGGAACAAAATCAAATTAAATGACCGTACGCTATGTAAACACAAAACAATAGAAAAACAACACATCAGAACAATTAAAAAAATAACAAACACCAACAAATTAAAACGCAACAAGGAGGGAAAAATAAAAGACAAACAGCAATATAGTAATAATGTACCTACATTCTTGGAATGGAAATAACTATATGTGGACACCTTAAAGGATGTTATGGAGCTTTAAGATTATATTATGGAGTAGCCTTTTTTTGTTGAAAATGCAAAAATCGCGGGTGCAATTCGCGGGTCGGGGCCGCGACAAACGCAGATGCTAGGTAGATATTGCACTAGTGCACTGTAACTGTATTTCATTGAACCATATCCTTCACACGTTGCATGTATAATGTATATTATTTTATACCATTACATTCACGATTGTCAATAAGCCAGTACTGCACAGAGAAATGAATTTGTTGTTTTTTTCTCTATGAAGTACATAAAGTAGATTTAAATATCATTATTATATTATATCAATTAAGTGTACAAAACTCGCTGAGGGGAACGCACAGTTACAAGGCGTTGCTGCCGCATAGACCAGGAAGCTTAAATGCAGTGCACACACATGCGTACTTGTACACACGCACACAAGCACATTCACACACACATAGGCATACACAAGCACACACACACAGACAGACAGAGAGCGAGAGAGAGAGAGAGAGAGAGAGAGAGAGAGAGAGAGACAGACAGACAGACCAGACAGACAGACAGACAAACAGACAGAGACAGACAGACACAATACATAACCATACACATGATGTTATGGTAACAGCAGACACATAGCGGAGGAATCGGAATTGGTGCTGTTACGTAGTTCTTGTCTGTACATCTCTTTCTCTCTCTGTCTCCCTCTCTCTCTCCCTTCCCCTCTCTCTGTGTACGTGCGTGTGCATGTTTGAGTGTGTGTTCGTGTGTGTGTGTGTGTGTGTGTTTATGGTGTGTGTGTTTATGTGTGTGTGTGTTTGTGTGTGTGTGTGCGTGTGTGTGTGTGTGT
>NW_004798685.1:23862-70976 GCF_000002075.1 Aplysia californica | reverse complement strand
CCCCCCCCCCGAAAAAAAAAACCAACAACCAAAAACTGTTAACATTCTTTTACTACATGTAATAGGCCTACTGATGAATACGAACTTGGTAGGACTACAATGTATTCTTTTAAAATACAGCAACCAAGGCGATTGACAAAGAAAATTACAAGTTATTAGTTATTAGTAACACTGTGCTTACAAAAATGCTTGTATTGAGGCTTGTTAGAAACGTGTAAATACCCCTCCCCCCACCATTTGTACTGCATGTTATATAATTTATTCTAATGATCTATTTATGTCTACGATTTAGTACCGTGTACCGGCATCGTGTAGTTGATAAAAATCCAAAAATAGTTTCCTAGTTAAAGTTTACATGATCGTATCTACTCTATAATAACCCTTTAACCTTTGAAAGAACAATATTTGGGATTTCGTTGAAAAACAAACAACCAAAAAAAATTTT
This sequence comes from Aplysia californica, assembly GCF_000002075.1. Classification (NCBI taxonomy): domain Eukaryota; kingdom Metazoa; phylum Mollusca; class Gastropoda; order Aplysiida; family Aplysiidae; genus Aplysia; species Aplysia californica. The sequence goes on along the minus strand of NW_004798685.1, from coordinate 70,531 downwards.
AAAATGCAAGAATGCTGCGTCTTGTGTCACACTGACCCCCATTAAAAAAAACTATAACCTCAAATTCAAAACAATGACAATTGACAGCACCACCAAAGCAAAATAAAAATAAAAATAAAAAGCCCCCACCCCCTATAAAAGAAGCCTTTAAAATACCTTCTAATCCACCAAGTTTTCATTAGGCTACAGAAGAAGAAAACGGCATTAGTTCCAGTTCTCTATGAGAAGTTTGAGAAAGCTGTCCTGTTTTTAAACTTTTGAATTATTTCCTAGTACAAGATATGTTACACCAGCTACCAGGTTTCATTCGATAATATAATTAAATAAGAAATTTAGTAAGTAAGAGTTTGGTGACTGGGGTTAGGATAGTGTGTAGAAGCAATAGATCATGTCGATAACGGTAATCTTCATAGTATAGTGTGTTGTTGCAATGCCGCTGCTGTTGGTGGCCCTCGAGTTTCTTTCATCAAACTCTCTTTGTCCACGAGAAAACGGGGGCAAACACCAAGGGAGCACGGGGACCCAGCTGATCGACTCATCGCTCCCTTCTTTGTGTGTCCCTCGGACTCAACTAGACAAAGGAAAGATTGAATTTCGTTTTCACTTTTCTCGAATACTGAACGCTTGCACGGTTGTAGAACCACACGGAGATGTACGAGTACGTAAACTATATTTTCCGGAACACGTGGGTCTAATTTACGATACAAACACGGTTTCATTCACGAAATACGGACAATGAAGTTTACGCAAGTAGAGTAGCTGGATGTGAGTCATCGGCCATTCTCGTACTTTTCCGTAGCGAAAAGAAACAAATTCACATGAACCAATCATCATCCAATATTGACATCAAACCATCCAATGAAAACGCTGTAAGCATACCTCGTGGTCTTTTCCAACATGGCGGGTGAGTCCACCTCACATCATTTACTTTGTTTCTTAAAAATTTAAACTTTTTGCGCCAAATACATCTATCTTCTCATGTTTTTCAGATTTGGAATTTTACCAAGATGATACAGACGAAAACAGTGAAGATGGTAAGTTGGAATGTTCAGTTTTTTGGCTATTTCATTGCAAACATTGGCGTTACCCTAAATGAAAGAAAATGTGCTGGTTTGAGGGAGCATCATGCCCTTTCCCGCCGTCCATGTTTTTTTTCTTCGATCGTCTGTGTCTAGTCGTATTGATCAAGTGCTGTTGTTAGTGTTTGATATTGTGGCAGTAATTTTGTTCATAGTATGGTGTTTTATGAAGTAAGTAATAGGTATACAACGACAATGCTGACCTGCCCATTGTGTAAAAAGTGGGACCCGAATCGGATCCATCATGGTGCGAGGTCATGTGACCACTTTTCCCGACCTTTTCAACTTGGCCCGCTTTACATTTTCCCGCCATCAAGGCTGTCGGTGGAGATCGAGTGCATGGTGTTCACACCCGCTGTTGAATTATTTCAGGATTTAATCATTTTGAACTCACACGTGTGGTACCTACGGTTGGTATAGAGTTATTTAGTGCCATAGCATTGGTAATTGCGTATTTACTACCCTTGTTGTGAGTCACAAGTGACGTGCGACACCGTCATAGATTCTAGCACTACGAATTTAGGTCATTCATTCGATGACACCCACGAGGTGTACTCGTACAACTAGCCTGTGCCTAGATTCTAGTGGTAGATCTACTCTTGTACTGAAGCTGATAAATGTAACAAGAAAAAGAAGTATAAATGTATTGGTTTTCTAGAACAAGACTTGTTCTCCTTCGAGAACACTTAGACTTAGAAATCTAGACTAGACTGTCTTTTATCTAGAATCTAGAGTCTAGATCTAGAGGAGTCTAGATTTACATGTTCACGTAATGAATGTATGGATTCTAGCAGTAGGCTGCTAATCTATAGCCAAGGTTTAGCCTTCCCACGGATAAGATTTGCCTACTGGACTTCAACAGTTTTTTTTTCTGATGTTCTCCAATAGATTTGTATAGATCTAAATCAATAAATCTAGATATCTAGATCTAGATCTAGACAGATCGGGAAGATTGAAGAATACCAGACCACTTGTACATTATTGCGCGAGAATGTGGGGCGGGTGGAGGAGGGGGGGGGGGGGGGAGTTCAGGGGGTCTACCCCCTGACAAAATTTTAATGAATAGATCTACCGGTTCGAGATTCTCCATTGAGAGATAGATCTAGATCTATACGGGAAAATTATGAATTCCTATGGTTGAGACATAGACGTCTAGATCTAGGAGGCAGTCAGTCCGCTGGTCCGGTATTCTTCAATCTTACCGAAATCTGAAGTTGTGTTTTCACAATTCGGAGCGTTCACAATTTGAAAGATATTTTCGTTCACCGGTTTGTTCCAAGATTCACTGTATTCTCTTTCAGGTTCTAAACTTCACCCAGGATTTTTTTCTGAGATTTTACTTTGAATAGAAGAACCAGAGGTTGAATTGTTCATGTTTAGGCCTAGGTTACTGGAGTTCATTCGTGGGACATGGCCTTTTTTTCTACAAATACAAGCACTTCAGCTGTATTGCTGATTTTCATGTTTGTAGGTTCAAGGATTCCCTGTTGTTACACAGACTTCTATGCAATTGCGGTCCCGTTTGGGATACTAGCCTCTAGATCTCTAGATCTAGAAATCTAGATCTAGATCTAGATCTAGTTGTAACCCCACCGACGATTACTTCTAGAATCTAGATCTAGATCTAGAATCTAGATCTAAACGAATATTGCAGATGTCTTTTCGATGAACGATCGTTTTTCCTCCGTTTTGGAGTTGGAGCAATCACAATTTGAAGAAAAGAACGTCATAATTACGATCGAGCTGTCACCCTCTCTAGGATCTATTTCTCTCTCTCTCTCCTCTGTCTCTGTATCACTCGCATTCTCTATTTCTTTGTCTGTCTTTCTTTCTCTCCACCTATTTTCCACTCTTTATCTTTCTCTCGTTCCCTCCTGCCAACTGGGGCATGTACATTGCTAGCACTTCCCCCCTGCTGTCTCTCTCTCTCTCTCTCTCTCTCTCTCTCTCTCTCTCTCTCTCTCTCTCTCTCTCCTTCTCTCTCTCTCTCTCTCTCTCTCTCTCTCTCTCTCTCTCTCTCTCTCTCTCTCTCTCTCAACACACACACACACACTCACACACACTACCGGGTCTGGGCGCTGAAACTTTCAGAAATTACAAGAGTTCCCCTACCGGGTCATACTTCGTGACTTCGTTTACGGAAGTCCGTACTTTCTGCTAGATCTAGATATATATCTAGTTCCGTAGCCTACCTGTTCCTCCATCATTATCAACTCCCTCCGTTAAAATCTGGGACAGCGTAGGTCTGCCGAAATTCCATAGCAAAAGATTCGTACTCGCCTTCGTATCGTCTTTTAGTTACATTTACGGTAATTCTCTCTGCAATAGTTTGTTATGGAAACCTGCCTGATTGTGTCTTTCCTGCCATCGGCCATTATTCCGCTGTGCCCCATGAATTAATTGCGGGTTGGTTGGCAGTGAATTTGTGGCGCCGAATTTTTTACCTGCAAATTGATAGTTTTTGTGCCACTACTTTCCTCCTATCATTCCCTCATTCCGTTTGCCTATCTTCGTACTGTTGCCGCGGCTGGAAAATATGCGCGCTGATCAAGTATATTGACTTGTGTGATGTTAGACAGAAAACAACTGTCGGAAACTTTTTTGCAAATATGTTGTCTAGATCTAGATTCTAGATATCTAGAGATCATCAATGCAGAGGTTCTACGGCCCGGGAACGTGATAAGAGCCGCAACGAAAGAAATTTGGGCTAAAACTAACATCAAGAAAAATTCGAAGTGGTGTTCTGAGGTTGTGACATATCACATTCAGACATGAAAATTTAGGAAAATTAGAGTATACGCTGGGTAACTATTGTGAAGGCACATATCTATTCATTCTTCCCAGGTTTGCATTCTATCAATGGTGCGATGACAAATTAATTGAATTATAGTAACAATGGAAGGGGAACCTACGTTGCCAGCAATGGAAAGATAGATCTATGTTGGTGAAGACATCAAACAAGACAAAATCTTGGTGAAAAAAAAGGTAGTATGGGTTGTTGTCAATCTCTTCAAACAGGCTCCCAAATGCCATTTTCAACCCTCTAAAAGTACTAAATTTCAATTTCTTCGGGGGCTTTGACCCCTGAACCACCCCCGACTGTTTCCGTGCTGGGGACTTGTGACCCCCTTTTCCTTACTTTTCAGCTTCAGCTATTGGAAACACCGATAATAGTAGGGCCTGGCAGTGGGCCACGATATGGGAGTGAATATAGATCAAGGCTATATATATGCAAAAAAAAGGGGGTGAATGTGATGGGGCGGGCCTGGGGAAGATGGAAAGGAAAAGCAAGAGATATATATATATATATGTATATATATATATTATATATATGGGGGGGGGGGGGGGTGTGTCTTATAAGGCATAAGGACTGATTATGAATTTTGGCCACCTCTATTCTCACCCGGAGTGAGAATAGTGCAGGCGAGTCTTGTGGCTATTCTCACCCAGTGCGCGTTCACCCTAAACCACAGAATTCTACACTGATAACAGAAAAATGGTAGAATTCTGTGCCGTGAACAAACGTTCCATTACAATTTTGTAGCCTACTAAAAGTAAAAGCGTACAATTTTGTCTGTGGGCAGTGGAGAGAGAGAGAGAGAGGAGTAGCGCGAGAATTTCCGGGTTAAACAAAATGGCGACCGGCGTAGTTCGGCTCGATTCGAAAAGTTAAATAGCTGTAGCATCTTTGTCGACAACCAAATTTATTTACTTTTGTGTTTTAACATCATTTTTTAACTTTGTTTTGGTCAATTTGATCGTCCACACCGATAGACAGTATTCAGAAAGAGACGGAGAGAGAGAGAAGAGGGGAGGAGTTGATCTTGCGAGAACTTCCGGGCGGGTGAGAATAGCCACTTTCATGAATTTTATGCTTTGATCCCTTTGTAGTCATGAAACACAGTGTAATAGCCTACCAGTAGTAAAGTGCGAATAGCAACGGGAGATTATTCGGACTCGAGTAGACCTCGCTTACGGTACAACCGGTGATTGCGCACACGCACTGGAATTTGAGTCTGAATAGCCTTCAGTGGCTGTTCGGACTCTGGCCACTTCGAAAACATAAAACATTAATACTATTTAAATCCGTATCGATATCCAGTACTCTGTGCTAGGCCTAGTGTGATTTAGTGCAAATTGGACCGCAATTGTACAAGAGTGGAGGCTGTAGTCTTTAGATCTATATATAGGTCTCTAGATCCAGTTCTAGATCAGGAAAAACAAAACATCAGAACCTAAATTAGGCTGCCTTATTATAAAGGGTGCCACTGACTGAAGTGTCTTTAGGCTATTTCCAAAGGGGGGCATTTTGACCTCTACTTCTTTTGTATGTTTGTCACACTCGTGACCCGCTATTTCCAGGGTGCCGCTAAAGTGGAAACAGACTTTGTGCTATTGAAGCTAGAGAGGTGAGCAGAGTAGGCCCGATTCCTGGTAAAGACTTCTCAGTTGACATCCAACCCTTGGTGCTCATACGACCTTATGCAGTTGCAAGCACCGTAAAATCTCTACTAAATAATAATACTTACTTTCTCTCATTCCTTCCTGTCAACTGGGGCATGTGTAATTGTGATATTTGCTAGCTCTTCCCCCTGTTCTCTACCCACTCCCACTCTCTTTGTCTCTCTCTCCCTCCCTCCCTCCCTCTCTCTCCCTCCCTCCCCCTCTCTCTCCCTCCCTCCCCCTCTCTTGCGCACACACACACTTCCGGGTCTGGGCACTGAAACTTTCAGAAATCACAAGATCTTCCCTACCGGGTCTGTATACTTTGTGAATTTGTTCCCGGTTTCCGGGTCTGTGTACACCTGAATTATGAATTATAGGACTAGAATCTAGGTTTAGACCTGCCATGGGAGGAAAGGGAATTTCCTCTTCTAGATCTAGATCTAATTGTCCGAAGCAAAATGGGTGCCATGAGAGCTGTGGTAAAAGGCCCATTATATCGCTGGAACTCTTGGTATTCTTTTATTTTTGGCAGGCGCTATTTACAACGCCTCGTTCTGAACAGCTCCCGTGCTATTTGAAACGCCAGTACTAGAATCTAGATCTAGTAGTAGCCATCGTTTTGACATAATATTGTAGTTCTGCCTGAATTGTGGAAGCTTTCTCAGTTTCTTGACAAACCTCCTAGGATTTGACTCCTTTTGTTTATAGTCTTATTCCGATCAAAATTGGGTAGATCTAGATCTAGATTATAGATCTAACAATTGTTTCTGACATTGCTTAAAAGTAGTCCTGTTCATCTTTCATAATCATTTGAGTTTGTGTCGAAAGACGTTTGGATAACAGTAACAAGACGGTGCAACTCAGTATAAGTAGTAGTTCCTGTCCACAGTGTCGTCATACTATAGATTCTTGATCTACCTAAAAATACTATCTTTAAGTTAGGCCTAGAGAACGTATACAAGCTGTCTACGTTCGCAAGGCCTAAGTCTAATGTTCAGTGCTCCCAAGTTTCAAACGTGGCATCGAATCCGGTCCCGGAAGGTTTTTTTTTTCTTTTCCTCATCCTAAAATTAAAATAAAATAATTAGACTCAGACCAAGGAAAGCCACTATTGAACTTTTAACCAGGCCTAAATTGGTAAAAGGAAAATTATAGGCTATACTAAGGAACTCGAATATCCACTTCATTTCCGTCGCAAATAGTTTTTGAGATGTCTGATTGTTCTTAATAGATCTAGATCTAGAGATAGACGTGCTTTGGACCAATTGGGGCCTGCCTCCCTGAGGTAAAAGAAAATCTGAGGGGTTACAGGCGGGCAACACGCCCCCGTTTTAACCCATTGATATTTTACTGTTAGATTTGAAATTTTCTTGGAAATAATTGATTTGCGACAGTTTTAGTGACTTACTTTATGTGTGATCTGCAGCAAACAATAAGCAGTTTGACCCCCGAAGCAGTGCATCTGTTTTCGGGAGTGACAGTAAAAAATCTACTAAATTTGAGTAGGCTTAAAGATAAAAAAGGACTCTTGCTTTGTATTTGTTGGAAATATTCAGATTCTCTGGTTTAACACAAGAGGACAGGAATAGCCTAGATAAAATCGGGGTGGGGGGGGGGGGGGGGTGTGTTTTTTTTTTTTTTTTTTTTTACCTGAAGAAAATTTCACTGGCTTGGGAGTGAAGGTGAACACAACTCATTTCCAAATATGAATTTCATTATCTATGTGAACACTCACTCATGACTAAAACCTCTTCATGCCTGCTGTGAGCATTTTCTCACAACAGATTATTTTTGGTCCAGAGAAGGTAAGCCTATTTTGATTATTTAGTGCTGTCTTGTCTACATGAAATGGGCCACAGCATCAGTAGAATAAAAAGGCTGAAGCGGGGATCTGAACTTTGTGACGAAAATTTTGTGCAAGAACATGATATGAATGTTCCTCATGAAGGTGACATGGACATTGCAAATGATCTGGCTTTTGAAGAATATCTTTTGAGGAACTTGGACTTACACTTAGGTATGGAATTTATATCGGCCAGAGCTATTAGTCTTGTGCATTATTTACTTCAGATGTTAAAAAGGGGGTGGGTGATGCCAGCCTTTTAAAATTTATTTTTTTATGTTTCAGCATTTTATGCAAGGTTGTCTCATACATTTTGTGTTGTCTTCCTCAGGATATGGCATTGACAATGAAGTTGAAGACCTCACCCCTTTGCAGAGGCTTGAAAAATATCTTGATAGTGACAACATATTTAACAGGTAGGATTATATCTCAAGTTTTTTGGTCTCTGAATGGTTTTGCTTTTCCCATATATTTTTGGGTATCAATGTAAATGCTCTTCTGGAAACTTGCCTTTTCTGAAATATTAACAGGTTTTCACCCTTTCCAATTTATAGGTTTTTTTTTGTTCTGGAAACTTGCCTATTCCGAAATATTAACAGGTTTTTACCCCTTCCAATTTATAGGGTTTTTTTTGTTCTTTTGTTGTGTCAGTATGTCCTGTTTGCTTTTCAATGAAAGAGGCTAGGTTTCATTTGGTTTTTGGTTTTTTCCCCCCAGGCAAATGCTTGCAAGAGGACTCCTGGATACATTGCGGGCAGTTTATGAGTCTGAAGACAATTGCTTTGCTGTTATGGATGCCATGTCCAAGCTCTCAGAGGACCCAGGTAAGCGGTTGAATACAAAGCCAATCTTAAATACAACTGAGATATTAAATTAAAAATTTCATTGCTGCGTTATTTTTTGTTGGAGTCCGGAATTTACTAAATGTTTTGCTAAAATAGCCTATGCTTTCTGTCATTTATTCTTGGTAGCATTGCCACCGAGTGACGTGGTGTCAAGTCTGAAAACAACGCTATATCTTAAGCTTTCTATTCATAATGTGTTACAAACACATGAATGAATAAGTTATAGATCTAACCCCCTCTAAGTTGATAAGTCATAACGAGTAGTTGCACACATTCCGGGGTTTGAAAGGAAATAGTATAGGTCAATTTCTGAATGTTTTGCATTCAAAGTTCTTTTTACCTACATGGTATTCAAAACTATCTATAGACTAATTTTTATCAGGTAATATCATTTTGCATAAATTCAAGCTCTTTTGAAAGATTTTGTACAGTAAAATGGAAGTCTTGTTTCCTGCTTATCCTTTCGAGCTCCTCGTGTCGTAAGTCAATTTGTTCTCTAATATCATTGGACGAACATCTAGAGCTACCAACTTGGCGTGTTTTGAATGAGACTTAGGCTAGCTTTAGCCTACGCTTATGGTGTAGAACCAACACAGGCGATTCTAGAAGAAGCAACAAACACACACAAACTCGAGCAGAAATTCATGTATCGGGGAACATAAATCCAGGGGACGGGGGTTAGGGAGAGACAGACACGCACACACACACAGGGACATGGACAGAGAGGCGTGCGTTAGCGGAAGTTCACGAACGCAGAACATCGAGCACACACGGGCTAGATCTACTCACCAACGCAAAAGAGCTCCATTCTTTTGGTAGTTATTGATGTTTTCTGTTGAAATTGAGGGCATCACAGAATTATTTTTTTTCAGCCGTCATGACAATCTTGAACCATAACCACTTGATTCTTTCAGAACCATCTGTCCGCTCCGAGTTGATGGAGCAGGTTCCACATATAGCTGTGTACTGCCAAGAGAACAAGGATGCATTCATAAATGCTGTACCTCAATACATTCTTCCCATGGTAGTCCGGTACCTCAATGATGCAAATAGCCAGGTGAGTTGAAGTTGGCTATTTGTAAATCTTTTTTAAACGTAAAGGCAGCTCTCATTATATTAGATGTCCGGGCTGAGGAAGCAGAATGATTTCTCAACTGAAGTTTGATAATGCACCTAGGTTCTTTTAATTTCCCCTTCCATCCAAGCCTTATTTTTTTTCCTCATTGGATTGTTTGCTTTGGAAGTTTTTTTTTTTTTTTTTTTTTTTTGCAAATGATTTGAGAATAAATAGGTGAAAGCTTCATTGTACACTTTAAATGTGATTTGGTAAGCTATTGTGTGTGACTTATTTTGTTGGTTCTTTTTATAACAAGTTTTTAATAAATTTTGTAGGTGAGGAAAACCAGTCAAGCAGCACTGTTGGTCCTGCTAGAACAAGAACTGGCAGAGAAATCAGACATCGAGCAGCAAGTTATTCAGGTCATTCTGGAACTTGCTTCCCCAGAGAGCCTGGATGAATGTCGCTCAGAGGCGGCTGCTGTAAGTTTGTTTGCCTCATGGACAAGAAAGATTATTTTGATTTTTTAAAAGTTTTTGTTTCTGTGGTCAAATTGTTTTTTTGATGACAATGACTGAAGTCATGGTCCAGTTTGATAGTTTGTCCTTGGGGAGCTGATGCTTGATTTATTTCTGGAGTATGTTTGAAGCTGTCAGTTCCTTTGTGTACCGAAAAAGTGCTTTTTGGTATGAAAGACATGGGTAGTGAGATGTTTTGCAGATCAGCTCACTACTCTGTCTTTTGCATCACGGAGCACGTCTGTCAACGCTTGTATGTGGAACATGTCTATTTGCGGTGCAAGATGTTTACTCTCAGGCCGACAGCGTCAATGCTGGATGTAATAGTAACTCTTTAGGAGCCTATCACAGCCAGCTTTGATGAGCGTTGTTCTGAGACCAATTTCATCATCATGAGGAGCTTGCCTGTTTGCGAAGTCGATTCTAAGGGAATGTTCATTTGAACTTACATGAATGTCAGTAGCACTGGCCAGGTGGTTGCGATGTGTTTATGACCATTGTCACATATCACAGCCTGCTTGGATCAGTATTATGGCATATCGTTTCATCATTATCATGGATTTACTTTGAGGACCAGTTACTGTGTTACGTCAAGTGGTCCTTGATAGTATCTTGTATGGTAAGAGTCCTTAGATGTGAGCAGTTACAGGAGTCAGTTTAGAATTCCGGATAGATTTGTTCTGGGACTGTTTGTTTTTCAGTTTTTTGTTTGTTTTTGTATTAAATTATGGATCAAAAGTTTTTCTGTGTGTGGTATTGTGTCTTCTGTTTGGATTAAGTTTCATCTTTGTGGCACGTCAGAGTGACTGTGATTTGCTGGAACAAGTCATATCACAGCCAGCTTTGATGAGCTTCAAGTTTGGATAAGCGCAGAATTCTTCAGGTTGTTGTAGAGGCACTAGTTTAAATCAATGCTGTCCAAATGACTTGAAAATAGTGATTTGGTAATGTTGGGTAGTGGTTTTTGTCATTCATCAGCTTGTGCTGCTGTAAGAAGCCTTCATCGGGAACTTTATGAAGACCAGTTCATAAAGCTGCTGAATAACCAATTTGTCAAGGCATCAAAGTGATTGTGATGTGTTTCAACAATCATATCACAGTCAGCTTTGATGAGCTTGACTATGGGTGTATCAACTTCAAAGTGGAATAACATTTGCAACTGACCTGCTTGTATCAAAATTTTTTCACGTGTACTTTGCTGTCAGTCACGAGAGGTGCAACGGGTGAGAGTACGTGTGGTGTGTTGGAATGGAATAACCATTGGATCTGAGCCTGAATTGACACGGTCAACACTCAGGCTACCCTGACGTCAAGGCGGTTGTGATGTGGTGACACCATGAGCATATCACAGCCAGCTTTGATGACAGGGATACCTATAAGCTGCAGACACTGATCGGTCGTGTACAAGAGCTGTTACATTATTTTCCTGCATTTCTAAAACTGGAAGTACTGTTTTCGTAAATGGAATGGTTTCATACCGAGTGAAGGTGGAAGTTGAAATATGGAAGAATTTAGCTTTGTTTTGTGAGCTGGATAAGGAGACATTTGATGTTGGCCTTGTAAAATGTTATTTTTTGTTTGAAGAAATTTGATGCCCTGAAATTCATAATTACCTAGATTTATGCCGGTTTGTCGTTTTTGGTTCTGCACATCGTCTCTTCGGTGGGAAGGACTTTAATAATGAGCGACCACCCCAACAAACACGATAAAGAAGAGACTTGTTACCCTAACCATACCCCTAGATCTAGCCCTCTATTCTACTATTTCATAGTGGTCGCTCGTTACGGAAGTCCTTCATTTTGGTTCGTCAGAAAGTATTCTCAAGACTTCCAAGTTTTTACAAAAGCTTTTTTTCCTACTACTTTTAGATTTGGGGGACTCCTTGATTTTGTGTGTAAATTTTGTCTTGTTGGCTTTTCACCTGTTTTGTTGTTTGTGTCTTAACTGGGTATGTCCATGGAAAACCGTGCAGTGTTTGATACTAATGGCTTGTCAGACTGACGCCTCTGGTTTCTAGGGTGAACATTTTTTTTAGTCCACAATGACATACTGAGGAGTGGTTGTTTTCACGGAGTAATTGAAGTTGACCAATTTTCTGATCCATGAAGTTTTTGTATTGTGTGGAAGTGAAATAGGTTATGCTTGCTTGCTTACGATAATCCATTTATTTTTGTTCGCTTTTTTAGATTTGTCATGGCATTTGGTTATTTGAGTTGAAATGCCAAGTTTTGATATTGGTGGTAATTTGTTGTAATTCAAGTTCTCGTTGGTGGTTTCAACACCTTGTTTTTTTTGTTACTTTTGTGTTTTGGTGTATTTTTGGGAAGTTCATGCACATCTCTATTTTGAAGTGAGGACATTGTCATGCAATGTCATTTTTCTCAGCTTACTGCCCTTAACAATAAACACTTTGTAATGTTTCTTTTGTCTGTTCTGGCCAAGCCTTTTAATTTGTGGCTATTCTTTTTGTCAATTTAGATTTTTAAAAGGTTTTTCCTATTATGATTTTCTGATCGGATTTCACTAGAAAATTTAAAGCTCGAATGTTGTGACAATCTGTAGTTCTCAACAGGTGAAAGTTATTTTTTTCTTGATTTTATATTTTTCAGCTAATGAGTAAAATGGCTCCATTGCTGGGGAAAGACATCACTGAAAGATTATTCTTACCTAGGTTCAGTGAGATGTGCACTGATCCATTGTTTCATGTTCGAAAGGTTGGTCACTTGTGCTTTACATTTTGTGGACTGTTTCGTTGTTGAATGGATGTTATTGTTGTCTGTTGTGTCTGAATCCCCTTTTCCTTTGTTCAATTCCAAGAAAAAAAAATGGATGACACTGGTGATCACACTACTTTCAAACCATACCTGTTTATGGTCAGTCCTGGTATGGGCTGTGTCCTGTTTACTTTGTAGGGCTTGTTCACTCTTTGTCAGCGTGAAAAAAAATTCGATGTCATTTTTATTAAATTACCAATGCCCATGAAATTTGGCATAGCACTTTTGCAGGCTAAGGCAAAAAACAGATTTTCTTGAAGCGTCTTTTTGGATGGATAAAGTTTATTTTCATAAGGGAGCCTACAAATGCCATGACAGACATTAGACTCCCTTTTGAAAATGTTTATCCACCCAAAACGCTTCAAGAAAATCTGTTTTTTTTTGTTTGCCTCTCCTGTAAAATTTGAGAAACACGACTTAACCAGTTTACTGAGGGGCCCTCGATTTACAAATGTAGTAAAATGTTTAGAATGTCTGAAAATATTGTCATAGAATAATATTGCCGTATGTAGGTCTATATTAGACCTTTTTAGTCAATCAGGGCTATGCTGTTAAGGTCGTATCCTATCTGGCGTACAAAAATGTGTATACATTTGGAGGGGGGAAAATGGCGGCCTCCATGTAGCTAGTTGATTTTTGTAGATGTTACATCGAAAAACAGGTTCCAGTTGGAATGGCAGTGACTTCATTACAAAAATACCCACCATGGATTTTTACTACGTGCAATTGCTTAAGGACAATTGCTTAAGGAAAGTAAGCAAAGATGAGTTAAGCTTTTAGAGAAAATATCGAAGTGATGAAAAGCTGGCTGATGGCGTGCGTGGATCTAGGCCTTCTGTGTGTACACGATAGTTGTTTACCATTACTGGCTGTGCCCGTGCATTTACGGTGTTTGAAAGATTAAGGGAAAAACTAATGTAAACCTGAGAAAGAGGTCAGTTATAAATTTAATATTGTTTGTAAGAAAAGCAAAAAGAAAAGGTGGGAAGTATGCCCCAATGGATCATTGTTTGAAACTTAATACAATAGAGCCCCCTTTTTTGCCCCTTTTTTTTTCTTAACCTACCATCCGGGACGAGCCTGTGAAGACCCCTTTTTTCATCATGGCTTTGTTTGCGTTACTTTTATACTTGCAACAAGTCCTGTCCTTGACACCCCAGGGAAGGCGATTCATGGCCATATTCCAAATTCTTACACCTGGTTACTAATTTATTTGTGGATTACTAAAACATGCTGGTGGCTGGGCAGCGCTGTTTACTGATAATTCAGCACTGCAGCTTTTCATGTGCAATTACAGATCAAACCTAATCTGAAAGAATTTTTTTGCGCAAAATTAGCTAGAAAATTGCTGCCAGTTTAGTTACCTCCATCGCTAGTCATTGGAAACTGAAAACTTTTCCCTTATTGGTGCCTTCCGTCTTTTTTCTGTAGAATCCACTTAAATTTAATTTTAATGTATTTTTAAATAGACAATGTTTTTATTGAAAAGAAAAAACATTCGATAAATATTCAATCCGGAAAATACTGGTTTCTTTGTCACAAGACGAGTGATGTCTCTTGGATGCCTCATGTCACACATCAATGGAATGGTTGTGGGTAGACTTGTTTTGATCCAGCAATTTGAAAGCTTACTCATTAATTTTAGGCCCTATATAAAATGCGACCAGTTGACTGCAAAGTCTGAATCACTACAAATAAATGATTTGCAGTATCATAATCTTCAAAATGCTCAGTTTGAGACAGCGACACCACCATGTCCCCACATTTCAGTGTAATCGCATCGCTATCCCCTAGACTATCTTGATGTTACCATGTGGGTCTTGCATCGTCATTGCCTTTCTCATCCTGCACCAGGGTATAGGCCACGGACAAACACTTTCCACCTTTTTTCTATCCTGGGCTAGCCTCTTGATGTTATTCCATGTCTTCCCATTTTTCTATACATCGGTTAGTGGGATTCTTCTCCAGGTTCCGCGCGGTTTTCCCCTTGTTTTCTTACCCTGTGTATTCCAATCCAAAATTTGTTTCATAGGTTCCTCGTTTTTAAAAAATGTTAATAAAACAGGTCAACTTTTTTGTTTACGTTATGCAGTAACATTTTTTTTCTTTCCCATTTTAAACCGTTAAAGTCAAAGAAATCATATAAGATTTTCAGTGGCTTTAATCAATGGGCTTCCAGATTGCGGGTCATGTAAACATAATGTAAAGCGAATTGTTCTTAATCCATGTTAACGCGGACAGATGGAAGTGTACAAGATTTGTTGCATATTTGATGAGATTTTAAAAAATGTAACGGAAGATATCAACTGGGATAGGCAAAATACTGAGACAACCCCAGAATTTTTTTGGAACGGAATAGTGACCCAGAAATGGCCAGATCTAGTTGTTTCATTTAATTATTTCTGAGTTATATGCTGACCTCAAGTAATTGCGCTTGCAGTAAGCCCCATAGATAAAAGTAATCAAGTCTTAAGTATAATGATCGATGATATTTTTTAGTACCTACAAGTCGTATGCAAAATACACGGTTTCTGAAAAAGTTTAATCTTAAACTGAAATGCAGATGCCACCAAGCAAGTCTTGGGGATTTGTGATTCCATTGACCCCCAGGGAAACAGGACATTGAAAGGTGGTGGCCAGCAAAATGGTGCTACAAAGCTTGCATCAAATTTTTAGAGAAGTAGGCCTACAGTCAAATCTGTGTAAGACGGCCACCCATTGTCAAGGAGAAAAGTGGCCGTATAAGACAGGTGGCCGTCTTAACCAGGACTGATCAAGATGAAGAAAACAAATCATTCTGAGGTCCCAATCGAAAGTAGCTGCGTTGTTGTTGGTTTGTATTTTTTTTATTTTGTTGCTGATTTTGCACAAGAGTGACAATAAAACTAAATGTATCAGACGAGGAAGACAGAGTGCCATGTTAAAACAAACACACTTTTCAGAGAACGAGCGACGCTTCTGTCGCAATTTCATTTTGACGTCCATTGTTACTTTGTTACAGATTGGGTAAACAGTGACCACTCGTCTCACGTACGATTTGTGTGAGTTCAGGGTGGGGCTTATGGGTTATGAGGAATCACATGGTTACCTCACCAGCAGCTGAAAATTGGTGAATTGGTCAACAGTGGGAGGGGCTTACGCAACATGATCGGTTGGAGGGACTACCTAACAACGACAAGTGATTGGATTATGACGGCTCGCCCACAACACCAGGGGCTAACGCACAATTTAATTCAGGGCTTCCAGTCTTCCACAATTTTGCGGATTTCCGCAAATTACTAGATTTCCGCAAATGGAAAAATTTCCGTGAAAATTCGTGGCGCCCCCCCCCCCCCCCCAAAAATATTTTAAAAAATATTTAAAATGCGAAATAAAAATTTTCCATTATTACCAAAAGTCAACAATAGCCAACCCATACCGGAAGTGCTCTTTTATTTGAAAGTGTAGACAGTGTCTTCTTTCACTTTCTAAAGCACAAGAAGCACAGCACCAGCTCTGTAAACAAGAGGAAGAAATGACGATTGTGGTTCAATAGATCTTGGGCCTTCCAAGAAAACTCTAAAGAGAGCTTGATTTTTTTTTTTACCAGACTTGTTTATTTGTAAGTATTATTGTAGATTTAAGTTGAATATAAGCTGTCCAGTTATTTAGATCTAGAATCTAGACTAGAATCTAGAGATCAAGTCAAGCTGTTAATTAAAAACCATCTAAGCTATTGTTGTAACATCTGCTGAATGTCTTCTGAGTTTTTAAAATCATGTTTACTTTTATACATTTTCATATTGAGGAATAAAAAATTCTTGGGGAATAATTAGTTTTTGACCCCTAAAATTGGCGAAAAGGTTACATGATTTATATTGAGTGTTGCAGTATTCAGTTTGAATGGAAGCATGACCTTGTTCAAATAAAGGGTCCACCACCACCGTTTGCATGTTGAATTACAAAATGGCTTTTAGTGCAATTTTTATTATTTGATTGTTCCTTTATGTCTCAAGTGACCGAGGAAATCTATTTTTTCTTTAAATTTGTTTTCAGGTGTGTGCAGCCAACTTTGGAGAAGTTGCTAGTGTTGTGGGTGCTAGAAATTGTGAAGAGTACTTGGTAAGTGGATGGCGACCATATTTGGGTGTATTGCTCAAGATTAGTTGGAACTAGTTTCATGCCATGTGCATTTGCATTCATTTTCCATGTTTAAAGGTGTGAGTGTTACGTAATTTTTAAAACTTTAAGGGGAGGTGGCTAATGAAAATGCCAAAACTCAGTTCCAACCATTTTGTAGCCACTTTGTATGCATCAATGGATACATACACCTTAAAAAAGAGGTTTTGTGAAAGAAATTAATTTTTTTGTTCTTCTGGCGGGGAAAAAATGGCGCTGATCAGCAAAATTTCTGTATTTTTATAGTGTTTCTACAAAACCAATAAAGATAGAAGCTTCATACTTGGTATATATGTTATATATTGCTTGCTTTTCCTCCTTACACAATTAGATTTCAAATATCTATCATACATTTTCCAAATTTTACCCTCACTTTGACCAATGTTCAGAATTCAATATTAGGAGATGCTGAAAAGCAAAAATGCCAAATAACTCAAAACAGAATTAATATTCAGGAAAAGTGCTTTTGTAAGGAGGAAGGCACTTATCTTGGGAATGATGTGTGAAAATTTCAATGAAATCTGACTGTTAGTTATTGAGATAAACTTTCTATAAAGTTACCAGTTAGCTGAAAATGCAATTTTTGAGAAAAACACAAAAGTTTTCGAAACATTGTGCAATCACAACCATCTCGGTTTCACTAAAATCCAACATTATTCAGCAACATACACCACGTTTACACAGCACATGCTATTTAAAAAGCTTTTTTTGACAAGTTTTTACATCAATTTCCCCCCCCCCCCCTGTCCTCTCACAATTGAGTCTGCGCCCCAAGAATGTAAACTCTCATTTATCTTTCAGTTTCTGTTCTTAAATGGGAGAAGAAGCTAAAATATCTATGTAAGGTAATAGGACATTCAAGGGCTTGTGTGAAAATTCCAACCTACTCTGACTGTAACTTTCTGAGATCTAATCAAAATAGTGCAGCAGATTTGGCAGAAAAGCCATTCCGAGAAAAACGCGAATAAAGATTTTGCATTCTGACATGCCCGTCTAAATTTATATGTTAATGTTGCCATACTGAATTGTTTAGGTAAATTGAGTTTGTTGTTAGTCTTTTCCACATTAAGAAATCTTTAAATGGTGACTGCCTTTCTTAGAATTAGAAGAGTCGAGACTTTGTCGAGCCCCCCCCCCCCCCAAAGCTGCTACCTCCCCTTCATTTTCTTCCCATGTGTTTTGGTTTTGCAATGGTGGAATCTAAGAGGACTGCAACCAAGAAAGGCACACTGTAAGCTGGCACTACATGATACTATCTAGATCTGTATATTTTCTCAATTTATTTTATCCTATCTATATATTTCTGCAGTTGCTTCTTTCAATCTTGCTTGAAGAGGTTAACCGGCTTTGGGAACACTGGTCTCCGATTTTTAAAAACCCAATAATAAAGTTAAAAAATTGTTTTAAATAACACCAGGCCTTAGAGATTTCTATTGCTGGATCTACGCTAAACAGACTTGTTCACTGCGAACAACCGGAGAGGCTAGGGAAGCCATCAAAACAAATTTATCTCTAATTCTATAACTTTGTCGATCGAGCGCAACGTAGATCTGTAGATCTATACTTTGAATACCCCAGCCACATAATCATGGAAAGTACTGAAGGCTATTATGTATTATATGTATAATCTCAACAGTTTAGATCCTGGATTAGCTCACCCAAAACGACTAAGACTAAGACATCGAATCGAATCACGATCAGATAAACAGACGAGAGAAGGCGAATAAGAAGGAGCATGTGTTCGGTAGGCCTTGTCGGGCCGTAATACTACACAAAATTGTAAATGGAGATAACAATAATCATTCAGCCTGTAAACAAAATTTATTAGCGTTGAAATCGGCAACACAATAGAAAACTCTTTGAAATGCAGCGAAAACGTTCACGTTCTGTATTGCGGCACGCAGTGTAAACAATGGCCCGCTAGGGGAATCCCCTTCGATGCTACCGGCTCGGCGAATGAAAATTCACGGTCCGGTCACGTGACGGAAGTGGCCAACCGGTATTTGGTACGGTCTTCAAACATACCTAAATGGGTCCCCAGAGTAGTTCCGTACGAAAATGAAAGTGCAATAATCGAATAGTTCTTATCACGGCCTTTCCAACGATACCAAACTTGATTACCTTGCAGCCACGGAAAGTGTTGTTGTCAAGGGGTAAAGTTTAGCATTTCTTGACGTTTTGTTCGAATTTTTTTGCCCCCCCTACCGCTTTCAAATACATTTCTATATATATTACAGGTATCTTTAGGTTTTGGGACCTTCACAAACGGATTCTTGACATATTTTTCTGTAAGAATATCCAAATACTCGAAGTTCCATTTAAAAATAAAAAAGCAAATACCCGATTTTCGAGGTGATCGAGACCCGCGGATTCCCTTAAATGCGTAAGATGACATACACACCCTACCCCCCAAATTTGTCAGTTGGACCAATACTTGCATTTCACAGGGGGAATATTCAGGACACTGATATAATTTGGTCGAATATCTTTGTCAAATGGCTCCATAAATAGCAGCTTTCTATTGGCAAGAAATTCTTTTGAAGATAAGTTTAACTTCCATTACAAAGTACCATAAAGGTGAACGGATGGCTCCAAAAAAGACAATGAAGTGGGCGCCACAGCCCTATCTCCCAACAGTATACACCAGAGGAGACTCCATCCTGAAGCCTCCATTTTCTCTGCGGAGGCCACTGCCATTGACATGGCACTGGACTCCGTAGAAAATTCTCCAAACAAATCTTTCCTAATCCTTTCTGACTCTCTGTCTTGCATCACCTGACTCACAAACTACATACTCTTACACCCAAAAATAGTTAGGCTACAACAGAAAATTCACACACTATCAGAGACAGGAAAAAACATCATATTCGCATGGATACCTAGCCATGTGGGCATCCGAGGAAACGAGCAGGTAGACGACCTGGCGAAGAAAGCTTCATCCCTTCTGCTGGGATCAACGACAAACACTCTCTGACTTTAGAAATAAAGTCAAAAAGTACACCTCCAGTCTGTGGGAGAGCCACTGGGAAAAACAGAATAACAATAAACTATGTTATAAAACCCAAACTAGAACAGCGAAATCCTTTGGACCTCTCCAGAAGAGACGAAGTCATTTTTACTCGATTGCGCATCGGACACACAGCCCTGACCACAAATGCCTCCTACAAGGAGATGAGAAGCCGTTCTGTGTCGGATGCGACAGTTAGAGTTAGATACATCTTAACCGAATGTCTAGACTTTGGAGAGATCCGAAGGAAATATTATAAATGCAAGAAATTGCAAGACATTTTTTCCGTCGTTGTTCCCAGCAGAATATTGAATTTTATGAAGGCCATTGTGAAATCGTACTATTAAAAATTTTTATTGTTATTTATAAGAGTTGTTTTAAATTGAAAATATATTTACACCGAATTTTAATATTTTAGCATTTTAAAGTCTAATAGTTAACCAATCGTGCAGTGAACTTTTGCGAAAGTAAACAACTTGTGTTTCGCGCACTCATATGACCGTATGCAGTTGCGAGCGCAGTAAAACTATGCACTACTACTACATAAAGGTGAACTCGTTGCTTTATTTCAGTGAATGTTTTGTTGCTTTCTAATTTCGAGTGATCACTGTGCACTACACAAGTCTGTTGTTTTAAGGAGTGTATTGCCATGTCATTTTCAGCTTCCGAAATTCTACTACTTGTGTGAAGATGGAGTCTGGGGTGTCCGAAAAGCATGTGCAGAATGTTTCATGACTGTGTCATGTGCTTGTTCACTGGAGGTCAGAAGGAACAAGCTTGCAAATTTGTTTGTCAACCTCCTTTGTGACCAGTCTCGATGGGTAAGTTGTTTTGTTTTTGAACATTTTTTTCCCTCATTTTAAGAATGTTGAGTGTCTTAGTGGGCTCTCAGTTGTATCCTACTCAGGTTTCTGAAAAAATCGCTCTATTATTGACCATCTCGTCCGACTTGAAAGTTTCATTAAGAAAGAGCACCTTGTGGCTATTTTTTTCGACTTAGAAAAAGCCTTCGACACCACATGGAAACATGGTATTTTAAAAGACCTGCGTGACTTGGGCTTACACGGAAATTTTCCCGAATTTATACGAAACTTTTTGAAAGATCGATCATTCCAAGTAAAAGTAGGTTCAACCATATCAAATTTACACACCCAAGAAGAAGGCGTCCCCCAGGGAAGCATCTTGTTGCCCATTCTTTTCGAAATTAAAATCAATTCCATCACAAAAACCCTTCAAAACAATATTGACTGCTCACTCTACGTTGACGACTTCCTGATCTGCTATAAATCCAAATCCAAAATAGATCACATTGAACGTCAGCTTCAGCTTCAACTCCATAAACTGGAAACTTGGGCAAACAGCAAATTTTCTACAACAAAAACAGTGTGCATTAAAAAAAAAAAAATTTTCCCCCTCCTTGGTAAGTGTTTTATGGCGCTCGCAACTGCATAAGGTCATATGAGCGTGCGGGACACACCGTATACTTTTATTTGGTAGGAAATTTTGAATTTTGCCCAGGTGGCGGCCAAAGCCTACTCTTATCGATTTTAGACCACCAAGGGATTTAACGTGCGCAACTTGCACACGGGCCCTCCGAGATTTTTCACCCTTGTCCGAGAAGGCTAGGTGTAGATCTTTCCTACCAGAAGATCAGGGGTGTGGCAGAAAGACAGCTGTAAGGAGTCAATGAGTAGCAGTAGAAAGGCTGTAGAAAGAGCCAGGAGCCCAGAGGAGGGGGCAAAGGAGGTGAGGGGGTGGGGGCAGAAACAGGAGATGAAAGCAGACGACAGAATATTGCTAGAGAGCAGGAAAGGAGGTGAAAGGAGACAATTTTAAAGAAGAAAATTTTCGGTCGCTACCCGGATTCGAACCCGGGGCCTTTGAATGAGAGGCCAACACTTTAACCTCTAGGCCACGAGAGCCTCCGTGTACATTTTTGTCTGTCGCAAGTGTGCGACGAGATTTATATTTGTTTGGAGAGAAAATTCCGGTTAAAAAACGAGCTCGTTTCCTGGGCGTAATCTTCGACAATAAACTTTTTTTCCTGCCACACTCAGGGTTGGGTTGATTTAAATCAGTTGCTTTTTTAAAGATTTAAATCAACTTGATTTTTATAAAAATCAGTGATTTATCACTTTTAAAAAATGTATTCAGTTTTTACACATTTAACATTCAGAATTCCTCTCCTTGGTTTTATTAAACAGATATAAGGTTTAGTAGACTAATATAATCATGCTTAAAAGTCTGCTTGCCCTCTGTCACTAAAATAATACAGTATTCAATTTACTTTTTTTTCATAATTGAAATTAGCTTTTTCTTTTTAGACAAACACAAGCGCGCGCACACGCGCACACTGTAATAAAATGCAAGTTTATCTATGCATAATTACACCACCCCACCCCCCCTTAGACTCACATTTTCTTCATTTTTTGTCTGTAGCCATAATTCGCTGATATGGCAGATTAAGGCTTTCTTTTGCAGTTGCTTAAATTAATCATTAGTTAAAATAAAGACAATGCATTTTGCAGTAAAAGAACATACTTTTAGCCAACAAAAATCCCAAACTGTCGACATTAAAAAAAAATTTTTTAAAATCACCAACCCTGGCCACACTTGAAAGACCTAAAGACGAGGTGTCAGAGTGCTGTCAACGCCTTAAAAGTATTATCCAATCCCGAATGGGGAGGAGATACCGAAATACTTCTTCAACTTTACCGTTCCCTTGTCCGTTCCAGGCTGGACTATGCCAGTCCTGTTTACGGATCAGCTAGAAAGTCTTACCGTAATATTTTAGACCCTGTTCAGAACCAGGCGTTCCCCTTGCCCTAGGTGCTTTCCGTACTTCACCTGTAGAAAGTTTACAGGCAGAAGCTCATGAACCATCTTTAGAACTTAGAAGGAAAAAACTGTCTTTGCAGTACGCTTTGAAACTTAGCTCAATACCCCAAAACCCAGCCCACAAATATGTCTTTGGCCTTCCCAAAGATCTAAAAACTCTATCCTCCTTAGGAAATAAAGTAAGCCCTTTCGGAATAAGAATCCAGAACGATCTCAAAGACATTGATCCAGAACGATCTCAAAGACATTGATTTTTCTGAAGACATAATCGAGCCCTTTGCTGTGTCCAGCATACTTCCATGGCATTTAACCAAACCAAAGATAGATGCTAGTCTTGAAAAACACAAAAAGTCTACAGACAAAAATACATACTTAAACTCATACAAACAGCTAATAAATAGATACCCTGAAGCAGTAACTCTTTACAGACGGATCCAAAAATGACTCCTCAGTAGGAGCTGCTGCCCTTGCATCGCCACACAGCTTAAGCTTAAGGAAACTCCACCCAGAAGCCTCAGTCTACACAACTGAGGCTACAGCTCTTGAAATGGCCCTAAATATAACAGATCAATCAACCAAGTCTGCTTTCCTAATCCCTTTACTCTCTCTTGTCTGAAATCTTTAGAGCGCTCTGACACCTGCGACAACAAAATTTTAAAACTTATAAATTAAACTGCATTTTCTGCATCAGTCTGGAAAAACTATTACAATAGCTTGGCTTCCAAGCCATGTAGGCATTGATGGCAATGAAGCCGTTGACCAATTTGCCAAAGAATCTCTAAAACTACCTGAAAACAAAAATAGTAAAATCCCTTTTCTGACATGAAACCGAAATCCCAAATTTGGAATCAACAAATACACAACAAACTCCATTACATTCAACCGAAACTTGCGCCAAGGAAACCACTATCTCTCCTACGAAGAGAAAAAGTTATTTTTACCAGATTAAAGATAGGCCACACGCACGTCACGCACAAACATAAATTGCTCGAAGGAGAGGAAGCTCCTTTTTGCGCGGCGTGCAACGCAAATTTCACAGTTCAGTACATCCTAATGGAATGTGTCGAATTTAATGTTTGTAAGAAATTTTTAAAATGTAAAGATATTAAGAACCTTTTTTGACATTGTAGACCCCAGAAAAATTTACAGTTATGTAAAAGAAATAGGACTATTTAATAGAATATGAAAATATATAGTTATAGTTATCAGTGTATATATACATACACTGAAATTAATATTGTATATACAAATGTAAATAAGCCTTTTCCATATTTACAAAAATTTTTTGTCAATGTTAGTCTTTTTAGCATAATGAAAATAGTGTGATCGTGTGCGGTTGTGAGCTCCGAAAGACTCTTACCAAAAACACGTCTGATTTTGTAACGGTGAAACCTGCTGGCGCTTAAATGACCAAAATTGTGCCGATGGTGCCGCAAAACATCTACCCAATCAATCAATCAAAAAAGTATCATACTCAAAAAGTATCTAATACGCAGGCTCGCCAATTTTCCCGAATTTCCGGGAACTCCCGGATTCAGCTACTTGAATTTGAGTACCTTATCACTCCCACCACCCAGAAACATGCCTCACTGAATGTTATTCTGTTTGTTGTTGACGTAATCTGAAGTTGTATCGTTGGGTTTTGAAAAAGCTGGCAAGCCTGATTACATGCATCGTGTATGTTATTTGAGAGGCCAACACCTTAACATCTAGGCCACGTGAGCCCCCTATCACAACTGATGAATGTTTTGGATTATTGGAATAAAGCTTAACAATTCATTTTACTAAAGTGAAGGGGTCTTACATGTTTTTATTTCAATCCATTCTTTATGAGTAAATTGTGAGGCTTTTTTGGGTGTTTTTTTTAGGGAGTCTCTATTTTATTTTTCAGGTGCGGATGTCAGCCTTTCAACAACTCGGTCCTTTTATATCAACTTTTGCCGATGTTGAGAGAACAGGCATGTGTGTGAATGAGGATGGAAATTTGAGCTTTAAAAGCTTAGAAAGGTATGTAGCTTGTGTTTGAGTGATGTCATTTGCATATTTGGTTTAAATTTTTGTTTTCAAAATAATTGTCAAATTCATGACCATTAAGTTTTCTTCCTTTTCGAAAATCATGCTCTGGATTTTCTTGGAGTTTTGTTCATGTTAGTGACAATGGAAAATGTTCTGAAATGTTTTGATTTGATATTGGGGCAGTATTTTAAATTGCTATCCTAAGATTAAGTATTTATTTATGAAGGCAGTGCCCGCTGCTCAGCATTTGATTCAGGGTTCGTACGGGTCTTGGAAAACTGGAAGGCTCTTGGAATTTTGTTTTTATTATTTTCCAAGACATTGAAAACTGTTGGAATTTTGGAAAAATGGCAAGTCTTGGAAAAACAGTTTTAAATGGGTCTATAGTAAAAATATTTCCTCGAAGTTTAGAAGGCCTTGACATTACGCATTCTGAACTGTACCATATTGTATTTTTGCATGCTGAACGAAAAATTTTCTTCCAAAATGACACATTGTCTTGGGAAAAAGTAATCTGGTCTTGAAAAGTCTTGGAAAAAATAATCTCATGCTCAGTATGATTCCTGGTGATTTTGATACCTGATGAAGTGATTGTCTGGATAAAAATCCCTGGAATCAAGATACCTGAAATTGTCCTCTTATTGCACTTCCAGGCTTAATACAAGATGAATAAGACAGTATGTAGAGGTAGACAAATTCAAAGTGAGACAACAGCAGCAAAGTAATGAAGTTGCACAGGTGTAATTTCAGAAAATTATTGTCCAGGAAGCAAACATTGGTTGTCAAAATTTTAAACACATTTCAGTCATATCTAATGGCTCTTACATCACATCAGCTTAGTAGTAAAAGCTTTCTCAAATTTTAGGCAAATTCAGTGTCCATGAAATAATTATTAAAAGTTATCATAAATTAATGACAAAAAGAAAGTTCCCAGCTAATTTTCCTCCAACTTTATCGTAGCCATATTCCACAAATGAAGAAATTTGTTTTCTGTTCTCTTTTCCTTTGAATATATCTGCAAAGAGTACAGTGCCCCAGAAAGATGTACAGTAACGAAATGATCATATTTATAGGCGCCTCTAAGACTTAAAAAGTAGTTTAATTTTGTGCTAGACCTGACCATTTCGGACTTCTACAAAATTGGAATCTTTTTGCTTTTCACATCATATAGCTGTCCGAGCCCCTATTTTATCTGTTCCATTCTGAAGTTATAGGGAGGTTTTATTTTATTCTGTACGAATCACCAAGTTACAATTTTATAAAAGTTACATCAACCAGTTTGGAATGGTACTTTTAAAGTACCAAAGCTTGATCTATCTCCATTCATATTCTTACTTACAAAGACAGGTTCAATTGTTACTTGGCTGTCTCATATTCTATGATATAGAATCTATGTAAGTTCAGCTGAAAGAAAGCAATAGGCCTTTTATTTTCATGGGGAGACACTGTACACCATCTGGTCCCGCTTTGGGGGGGGGGGGGTCCCCGTTTGGTGACGTTTTTCCATTTCTTTTCTTTCTTTGTGTGATTGTGTTGCCTAGTAGTATCACGTATGTTGTTTGATGTTCTAGTTCAAGTAAGATCCCCCCCAAAATCCCGTTCAGTGTTTCTCATTACATTCAAGTCAAAATTCGAAAAAGGATGTTCATTTACACTTTATGATTGTGTTTTAAATTTTGTTACATTTTTGTGCTCTTGGAGATACGAAACCTGAATGATGTGGTTTTTGCTCTTTTCTCAGTTTTGGTGACGACGAGGTGATAGAACACCACCCTGGCGAGCCTAGTCTGTCAGATGGGGATGATGTGAAAGAAGACTTTGGTGGCGTGTTACAGTTGAAGCCTCTAGATCCCCTGGGAACGCCCACAGAATCCTCTACAGACGAGCCTGGCCCAGAGGTTCCAGGATCAAGTGCGGGGAGTGAGATATTAGAAGAGGACATGGATATTGACAGCATTAGTGCAGGTGATGAAGATCAAAACAAGGCTGTCGAGCTGAATGCTGCTGATGAGCGGCTTGTTTTCAGTATAGAAGACAAATCAGCGGAGGAGCTGCGAGCGGAGAACTTGTCTGTACAATGTAATGTAGATAGTAGTGTTGATTCCCCCGACGTTGCTCAATTTCCAGTCTGTGATACAAACAGTAGCAGTAGTTCTAGTAATATTGAGAGTGAGACTCGTAGACAAGATGTTGCTAGTCTAGAGAATGTTACATCGGTGGGCAGTGAGCTGCCAGAAGGCTCCTCGGCTGCCCCTGGTGGTGGTTCTGTGCTTCCAGAGAATTCCAGTGATAACGAGAGCCCTGTCGACCTGGCAGGTGCCGGTGACTCAGGTCAAAGTGATACCAAATTCAATGTGCCTTCAGCTGGGGGGGCTAAGGTGGAAGGAGCTGGGTCAGATTCTGACAATGTGTTTATGGATAACGCTTCTGACGGCCAGGGTGCCTCTGTCACGGCCGAGGGCAACAGTGAAGATCCATCAGCCTCAGGCAAAGTCCACGTTCACCTGGACAATAACTTCAATACTTTCCAGTATTGGAGGTCTCCTCTGCCAGAGGTCAACATTGACTTTGACATCATCAATGGGCAGCCCACCAATATTCATGTGGTGGCAAAAGTCAAAGACGAGGATACCAAAAAGGTGTACGCTTCAGAGATGAATGTGAACATTTCCAGTGGTGGTGCCAGGTCCCATTCAAACTCTTTCACGGATTCCCTGTCTGGGTTTGCCCTGGGTGACTCAATGTCATCTTCGTCCTCCTCTTCATCTGCCTTATCACTTGTTCAGTCAGAAGTGGAAAAGTCTGGGGTTCGTATCCACACGGCCAGTGTGAGCACCGTGAGTGATGCTCCGGATGAGATGGTGTCCCACATTGGGAGCACGCACGTGTTGGGGCAGCATCTAGGACAGCAACATCTGGCTATCGTGGACGGAGTTGTCCAAGGTAAGGATGCTATCTAAACCCAGATCCTTTGCAGGAGACTTTTTATATTAAGCTCACCTGTATGTCATAAAGGAACAGTCAAACATTTTGTAAAGGAACAGTGTCCTAGATGATAGACTTTAATAGCAGATGGTTGATGGATGCTCTAGTATGGTTTCCTCTTTATTTCCTCCTTTCAAACATCTATTGTTCTGCTCTCCTCATGGTTTGTTGTTGCTTGTTACTCTCATGCAACACCTGGTCTTCTGCACTAACAGTGACCTGTGTTGTAAGTGCCATAAAACACTTTCAATTAAAACATTCAATGATTGTAATAGTAACAATTTTTAAAAATATGCAATAGTTTTAATTAATTCTATGGAAGATAAATGTTATGGTCTTAGTTTAGGTGTTTTCTGTGGCCGTGGTGTTGTAGATGGCTTAATTTTCTGTTCAGATTATGTACCACACTGAATTTGTGCACTTGAATGACCAAAACTGAGTTATTGCCGTAAAAGACCTTAATCAATCAATCACTGAAATAGTCCAATTGTTGTTCTGTCTGCATGCCAGAATTTTTAAAAATTTCGTTACACACACACACACAGTGGGTGGTTGGCGGGTGCTCTGGTGTGGCTCGCTTCTTCTTTCCTATCAAACATCTATCATCCTTATCTCCCCTTCTTTTTTATGTTTGTCACTCTCTTGTAACACCTCTAATCTTCTGGCGCTCATATGACCCTATGCAGTTGCGAGCGCCGTAAAACCTTTACTAAAAAAGAAAAGAAACACACACATACACACCAGCTGTTTCAATTTGTTGCAAATCGAAAGAGCTGGAAAAATAGGAAGTTGGCAGTCAAAGAAAAAAAAGTAGTCATTAATTTTATGTCTTTTTCTATCCTTTTCTCACTTGCATATAGAAACCCTACGAAAAGTGAATACATCTACCTTGGATGATGATCTTCTCACATGATTTTTTTTCCTTTGTTTTTGTTTTATTCTTTACCATGTTGGTGTGGGGTGTTTTTTTTTCCAGATATGAGCGGTTTGGGCTTAGGGTTTCCAGAAGACATGCCTTTGAGTCTGGAATTTGTCCAGGACGATGCCACATTGGCTCAACAACAGGTGAGCATCATCGTGTTTAGCTCTGCTCTCTGTCCCATAGTTTCGCCAAATTTTATCCTGTAACTGTGATATTTGTGAGCCTTCTTCCCTTTCCACTGGTGTTTGGGGTGTAGTGGGTTGGTGGGTCAGTTTTATCATGTAGATGATGTGGGTTTGATTCTTATGTGTGGAGAATTTTAGAGTAGTTCTGATCTTCTGCTTGCATATATTGTAACTCTCTCAGCCATGATTGACCTTGACAGGCAGGGCTGATCTCATAAATGATTAATGAGGATGGAGATATCTAGAATTTTCTTCCTTATACTGAACACTGAGACCAGTTTAATGTCAATGAGTGCTTTTGTTCTCCTGGAAAGCCCGTTTTATCCTCATGGACACTGGGCCTTTTGGAAAAGTACCTAAATCTCCCCATCTTTTTTGTGTAGTGTGTTACTCTCTTGTAACACAAACTATTCTTCAACACTTATATGATGACCTTATTGTGTTGCAAGTGCCGTAAAACTTACTAAAACTAAATTATCTCTCCCTTTTACTCTCTTGTAACACATCTATTCTTCGGCACTTATATGACCGTATAATGTTGCAATTGCCGTAAAACTACTAAAAGTTCTTTTTTGAACAGCAGATTGTTTTGCTCTAGTCTGTGGGAGAGCCATTGGAAATTATACACATTTTAAACGAATGTCTTGACTTCAGAGAGACCGTAAGGAAATGTTTTAAATACAAAAAATTGCAAGATATTTTTTCCATCGTTCCCAACAGAATTTTAGATTTTATTAAGGCCCTTGGCCTTTATGGAAAATTATAGAGTGAAATTGAATTATTAAAAGTTTTTGTTATTTAGGAAAGTTGTGTTAGATTGGAAATATATTTACACCGAATTATAAATATTTTAACATTGTATGTAAAATCTTAACTACTGACCCCGAGCCCAGCCGTACAGTAAACTTGCGAATGGAACTAACTTGTGTTTCGTGCTCTCATATGACCGTATGCAGTTGTGAGCGCCATAAAACCCCATATTATACTACTAGATTGTTTTGCTCCATTGTTTTATTTCACTTTTAAAGATAGTTCTTTAGGATCCTGAGTGCACTTTATTTTCTCAAAGTACATGATGTTATCTCGCCCACTTCCTTCAGAATATTGTACCTCAGCTGCTACTTGAGAACTATTTAGGCATGGTGGACCCTTCACGAGCCCAGACAGTTGATGGAGAAATTACCAGACATTGTGCCTACAATTTGCCAGCAGTGGCCTATACCTTGGGCAGACAAAATTGGCACTGCATCAAGAACTTGTATGAGACACTGGCGCAGGATATGCAGGTTGGTCAAAGCTTATTTAGGAAACGGTTTCATAGCAGTTTCCAGCTAGTTAATTGGTGTTTTAAACAAATCATTGCTTCTGCCATGCAGTACAGAATGCGTTTGGTGTGTGTGTGGTTCTCTCCCCCCCCAAAGAAATCTATGTGCCAATGCACCAGCATCCTCTTAAATGCCAGTTGCAGCATTCCTGTGGCTAGTGTTACGTTTTCCAGAAACCAATAAACCAAAATGTATCACGAATGTTGTGATGCCATAAGTCTTGTGTGGGTGGTTGGTGGGTGCTCTGGTGCGGTTTGCTTCTTCTTTCCTGTCAAACATCTATTGTCCTTATCTCCCCTTCTTCTTTTTTTGTTTGTTACTCTCTTGTAACACCTCCAATTGTTCTGGTGCTCATATGACCTTATGCAATTTCGAGCACCGTAATACCTCTACTAAAACTAAAACAAGTCTCGTGGTTTTTATTTTGTGGTGAGGAATGCTTTTGTGTATTGTGAATTCTGGTATCTATTTAAAGTTTGTTATGACTTTGACAAATTTTGCATTGTATTTCATCTTTATTTTACCTATACTTGCTTTTTAAAATTTTGCAGTGGAAAGTACGCCGAACACTTGCTTTCTCTATGCACCAACTGGCTATGATTGTGGGAGATGAGATTACCCACAAGGATTTGGTACCTGTGTTTGATGGTTTCTTGAAAGACTTGGATGAAGTCAGGATAGGGGTCCTCAAGCATTTGGCAGACATCTTCAGGGTGAGTTCGTGTATCTTGCACTTCTTTTTTTACTCACTTGTCAAGGATAGAGATTCATAACATTATTAATTTTTCCTTAGCCTTATTTTATTTCGGCGCTTGCTTGACCAAAACTGCTGGTAGTGTCGTAAAACATTTACTCGTCTTGAACGCTAATTTTGATGTGCAGCGTGATGCTCTGTTTTCATACTGATGATTTAG
This sequence comes from Aplysia californica, assembly GCF_000002075.1. Taxonomy (NCBI): domain Eukaryota; kingdom Metazoa; phylum Mollusca; class Gastropoda; order Aplysiida; family Aplysiidae; genus Aplysia; species Aplysia californica. The sequence continues at coordinate 39,619 of NW_004798685.1, read as the reverse complement.
GATTTGATGTTGTGTAGAGATATTGTTTTGCCCCCAAATCTTATTTAGAATGCTCTAGGTACTGCTTGCGTGTTTCCTCTGACATCTTAGTGTAATAATTTGTGGATGGGTGGAGGGCGCCACTGGGAGGTCCTACTTTATTTTCCCTTTGTCTTTTTTCCAGCACTTAATGACCATTATTGTGTCTAGATCTATATGCTTCTCTTTGAATTTCTCTCTAAAATGTTCAGCTCTTGAGGCCTGAAGTACGTCTCCAGTACCTGACACGTGTGCAAGACTTCATGAAAACGGACAACACGAGAAACTGGCGCTTTAGAGAGGAACTAGCAGAGTAAGTTTAACCATACTTATTGAATCTATGACTCCTTGTATATGCTATGTAGACAACAAAGCTTCAGGTTTGCCAACTGTCGATTTTCTTGGATTTGACATTTGGGAATTTGAAAGCCTTGTCACATACTCTACACCCAAAACCAGTCCTGTCTGATGTAAACATATTCTTTGTTGTTGTTTTTTTTTAGTAGAGGGTTTTACGGCGCTCGCAACTGCATAAGGTCATGTGAGCGCTAAGGGATGGGTGGCAACAGATAAGTCTTTACAGGAAATCAGACTTAGACTGCTCACCTCTCCAGCTTCAACAGCACAAGGTCTGTTTTGACTATCAAGGCACCCCGGAAATAGCAGGTCACAAGAGAGTTGACAAACATACAAAAGAAGTAGAGGAAAATGACAATAGTAAGGATCAGGAAAGAAAAAGCAGCAGTCCCCTGTTGTAGATCAGACAGTTATGAGCGTGACATGAATCAGCCCATTTACAATTCTACTACGCTTGAACGAGGAATGTCCCCCCTTTGGGAATGGCCTAAAGATACTACAGTCAGTGGCACTGCCCCGGGGGGGGGGGGGGGGGGGGGGGGTATATTCATTGTAATGTAATCTGATGTCATAACTTTGGTGTACCTGACTAGGTTTTGCAAATATTTGCAAGTTTGGAACTTGTTATATTGTTGAAGGTAGTTGGCTTTTATTTGATACTTGGCTTTTAACAAAAAAAACCATTGGAATAGCCTGGAAATGTCTTGTTTAGATAGATGTACCTGACTCGGGAAGCTTTCTTTAAAAATGTGAACTATATTTTATCATTGCTTATCTTTGTAGCATTTGTAAATTTCATCTGAATGCATTAGTACTTGTGGAAATGAGAGAGATCTCAGAATTATAACCCAACTACTTTTAACCCTGGTCCAGCGGGGGCCGGGTTAATGTTCCCCGGAAAGCGTATTTCGGCGCTTTGCCTTCCGTCTGGTCCCGTTTCAGTCATTCCCCTGGCTCAGCGCACGCGTGCTGAGCATCATCCGTGTGATGACTGGGTCCTGTATTTCTGTAGCTCAAGTGTGTGTGCCTCAGTCTGCTTGAGTTTGTGTGCGTTTGTGGTGTACTTCTAGAACTGCCTGTGTTGGTTCGTAACCAAGGCCAGACCTGCCACTCATCCCGATTTAATCGGGATATCCTGATTTTTTCCCCCAAATCTAAAGCATCCCGATTTTCCCGATTTCAATCGCCAGTATCCTGATTTTTCGTGGTTGCGTCTGTTGCGTCCGATTCTTAGAAAAAAATATAAAAAGTTCTGCAATCTCTTTTGCTTGGAAGCACCGATTGGACTTTTTATGGGCAGGAACTTGGAACGCTATTTTCTAAAGCATCTATGCCGAATCTAGGTCTAGTAGATGGCTATCGTACGTTATTTAAACTAAAATCGACCTAGTTTCAAAGGCTCACTCGCATCACATGACATGACTTCGTACGTGTGGTGAGTAGCGTGTGTGTCGGGGACCGTCGGTTGTCGGGGTCAACAAAGTTCATTCACACCGGTCGCGTTGGTCGAGGTGTTTTTCGGGACTTACCGGTGTGGACGGCTGGGGGTAGGGGGTAGGGGGTATTGTTTTGACTCTTGGGCTTAAAGTGCGTGCCGTGATACAGGTACTAATTAAGGAGAAAGGAATAAGAAAAAAAATGAACAACCTTGGCGCGATCTTATTTTCGATGTGATGGAAGTCAAACGTTGTTAAAACGCGGGCGTTTTGCGTGGATGATTAGAGTTACGTGTCAGTTATTTTCAAGACTACGAGTGTTTCAGCATCACTGCGACCTTTGCTTCCCCAGTCTATCCAACTTAGACTCGAGTACATATATGCTGTCAAAGTTTTGCCTTGCATACTTGCCTCTTAAAAGGGAACCAGGACACCCCCCGCCTTCCCCAGTGCCCTATATGACTGATTTGCCGTTGATCCCGATTTTTTTCACCAGAGATTTTTTAACTCAGAAATCCTGATTTTTAGATTTCATAGAGTGGCAGGTCTGCAAGGCATACGTCTCATTCAAAACAAGCCAAGTTGGTAGCTCTAGATGTTTGTCAAATGAAATAAGAACAAATTGACCGACTTATACATGAGGAGCTCGAAAGAGCCAGGAAACAAGACTTCCGTTTTTCTATACGAAATATTTCAAATGAGCTTGATTGTATATAAAATTATATTACCTGATAAAAATAAGCTTATTTGATAGTTTTGAATACCATTGTGCAGGTAAAAAGAACAATTTGAGAGCAAAACTTTAGGAAATTGGCCTATATTGCTCCCTTTCGATCCTTACATCATTCACAACAAGAGCGTCTATACAAATAGGTTATTTGAATGGACGTAACTACTCGTAATGTCTTATCAGCTTATGAGAGGGGGTTATTCATGTGTTTGTAACACTGTATAAATAGAAAGCTATAAAAAATAGAGCGTTATTTTCATCATGAATTAATACACCTCCACGGTATTCACGCCAAAACATGTTTCCAGTGCCGCCCGCTGGGAACGTCCGTCGCAATAAGTTACACTGATAATACTCACATTTCAGCACAGAGGCAGGACAAAGAGTTAATGAAAATCTGTTTCTCCTTTTTCCTCAGACAATTGGTTCACGTATGCAACTTCTTCCACTGCATCGATGTTTGCCGTGACATTGTTCCAGTTTCCATGATTCTGTGTAGTGACAAAGTGGCTCAAGTGCGATTTGTTGCTCTTAGACTGGTAGGTATTACTCATTTTTCTTGGTTTAATCTGTAACAGTGTACCATGATGATTTTGGCATTTTCAGGATAAACGTGTCAGTTTTTGAGTTTCCTTGTTTTGTTATGCTGTGTAGAGTCTGGAATTTTTTTTTATGGTATGTAGGAAGTTGAATGTATTCAGTTATAAAGAAAGCAAGAATGAGTATGGGGCATAACTTATGTTGTTGAAAGTTTGTGCATGGACTGACCTGGAAACTCACCTTTCATGTAAAAAAAAAAAAAAAAAATGTAGTATGGTGTCTCCCTTTTTTTTTGTATGCATGTGCGCGCGTGTTCCATTTCATCCTTTTCTGCTCTTCTCTGTGAAGGAACCTCCATGGTCATGGATGAAGCCTTAAAATGAAAATACAGCCTCTGAAATGTGGGGTATTTGATTTATTAATGTACAACTTTTCATCTTGATTTATGGTTCAGGTGAAAATAAGTTGAAATTTTCTCACTGGCTTCAGATGGAGAGAGAAGAATTCGTTGAAGTTTTCTTTCCAAAAGTATAGATCTAGAAGTCATCTGAAAATGAATTTTATCAATAAAAAGTAAACCATGAGTTTCTTCTGATGCTCTTGTCTTTAAGGATCCTTCTGTAAATTTTTATCTTCTTGCACATTTATAGTTCTGCCATAAATTTGATTATTTTCAGTTGTCCATATATAGTGGCCTCCCATTTTGACCTCTTATCAATACCTTACATTTATTTTTCGTAAGAAAGTTCCAGGACATGGAGCCATGTAAATTACAGAATGTTGCTGAAGTACTTGTTTCACTTTCATTCTCCAGCTCAGTGCCATTCTTCACAAGACACATGAGGATGAAGAGAAGAAACTGCTAGCATCCATATGTAACAATATTATCCAGGAATTTGCTACAGGCTGCCGGTGGCTGGCAAGGCAAACGTAAGATTTTTTCCGCTCTTCACCGCTCTGGATTTATTTCTCTTGATTCTCGCTTTATGTGGCGTGTACTTTACTTTGCTAAACAGAAAAATATAGCTTTTCCTGAAGAAATTATTCAGGCATTGTGTCATTATTTGCACTACATCAGTTTTTAAGCTGTCCGAAGTAAAAAAAGAGACTGCATAGCTATGATGTGCACAAATGTGCAATGCTTTGTAATGCTCACTGAAATATTTGGGGGATTTACATCGGAATAATTGTAGAAATTGAATGAGTACATTCTTGTCTGCAAAGGTCAGGGTGCCCAGTAAAGTCGTAAAAAAGCCATAAATTCAACGCCCAGACCGTAAAGGTCGTAAATGGTAGTAAATTTGCCTTGAAGGTAGTAAACATTTGGTAAACAGTAGCAAATTAGCCTGCCTACTCAGTGATGAAGCCAGCAAGACTTTTCAGTGAACCCTAGCTACAGTACATGACTCGGTTTTTGCCAGTCGCTATTGTGATATAATATCCGTTCACATTCTCCCTGTCCGAGAGTACGTTACACACGAAAAGGCGGCTATTATGGTGGCAGACGGAAGTGTATGTGACACTGAGGTTCGATCGGGAAAATGAAGATCTACTTTTGCTTTCGTTACCACCCAGAAATTTGCCGACGATATACTGATTATAATGCAACATTTGTGATATGCAGGTTGTACAGTATAAACGCTGTGTTGCCGTGCAAATAAAATTTAATCATTACTCGGACTCGTCACCGTGCTGTCGGGGAGGGGAGAGAAAATATGAGTCTCGTCCGATTTTTAGATTGTCGGATTCGCCATCGTGACCGGTCAGTAACCCTTCGCGCAACGCACTACAAGATACGGCATCGGTGAGCACCGGCATTTGTTGGGGTCGCCAAAGTTCATTAAGTCTAAGCGTTGCGAAGTATGACTACGGAATGGGATAGGGAGTATTAGGTTATATTTCATGTCTACTCCATTTGGAGTCGTGGCCTGTAATATTTTGGACTTCATGGCAGTGGTTGGTTGGAGGGTGCCCAGGTGTTGTTTGCTTCTTCTTTCCTATCAGACTTGTTCAACTCTTATAATATGACCTGATTGTGTTGAATGTGCTGTAAAATTTTCTTTAAAAAACTAAGAAAGAAACTTCACAACAATTTCAGGTTTGCTCAGCTGTGTTATGTGATTCTGGAGGAGAACAGCCTCCCACCCGATGTGTTTGCTCGCAATTTCTTACCTAGTCTACTTCACCTGGGCACAGACCCAGTGCCCAATGTCCGGCTGTCTCTTTCCAAAGTCATGGCTTTGAGGATAATGCCTCTTGGTAGGTACCACTTTAGTTGCTTTTATTTATTATTTTTCCCTGGCCCCTTTACATGGAAGCAAGAAGGGAGATTCTATTTTATTATGTAAGATTACATGTCGATTATGGTTGCTGCGGTTTTAAGTCCATATTTTGGTGATGGGATGTAAATATTATGCTTAGTCGTGTTACCTTTTGTTGGATCTGAAAATTTAGAAAATGAGGGGGGGGGGGGGAAGAACCAGTTATTCCACAGAGATACTGATTTTCAGGATAAATTGGGGAAATATGGATTTTTTAAATTTTGAAGATGCTCCTACTTATACATTTACTTATATTTTCCTCTCATTGTGCATGTCTTACAGTGTCTTCGTATTATGAGGTGCATTAGACAATGCCGTTCATAGATTTGAGTCCTAGTGTGCGTATTTCCATGGGCTTTGTTGATGGTGCTGTAAAGCATGTACTCAACCAAAACAACTTTCGAGGTGGTCCGAAAGATTCCAGATTTTTTTTTCTTAGCCAGTTGGCATCTTTGATTCTGTTGGAACATATTCTGTTTGTTCCATTTGTTATTGTTACAAGTAAAAAAAAAAAGGTATTTTTTATCGGGTAATCCAGGTTCTTTTGTTGTTTTTGTGAAGTTCTTTTTTTTTAATGTGGTGTACTTGGGGGTAAGTTGTTTCAGAACATACTCGATTCTAAAAAGATAGGCGTGTGGTGGGCGGGTGCTATGGTGTGGTTTCTCATTATTTCCTATCTTGTAATATTTACCATTTTGTTGGTTCCAGATTATTTTACGACCCAGCAAAACCCATACCACGAGGACCTGGTTCACACACAGCAGAGGCTGCAGACAGATGTGGACAAGGATGTACGCTACTTTTCCTCTCTGCAGCCAGGCTCCGACATTTCTCATGACCACGATATGGTAAGAGTGGCCGAAGACATTGTCTAAAGGGTGCCACCTTTCCGGAATTTTCGAGTTATTATAGAACGTCATTTTTTTTGCAAATATATGCGATGTAGCACTTGAGCGCATCTACTTGGGAGTCCCAGAACCGATCCCTTTGGGGTAGCTTAGGTTAATATAAATATGTTCTTATCATGTGTGGCAATGAATCTTAGGTTTGCTGAATTATTTTACTAGATACTTGTATTTTGTACTTCAATATCCCTTTAGTACTAACATCAGCATTAAATTCTAATGCTTTATCTCTGCTCTGCATTCTAAAATATTTTGTTGATCAGTTTGTTACAGCTTAAAATACTGTTGGCATTTCTTAATTAAAACAGGGCAGTGATTCTATACGAAAAAAAATAATCTTTTAAGTATGGGATACGAGGTTTCTCACTTTGCCCTGGTGCTTTGTCTTGAGATCTATTTTTTTTTTCTCTCTGATCCTTTTCCCAGGTACCTGTTTGAGGCAACCTTCCACACTGATGCTGTATACACTTACTAATGCATGCTCTCTTCCTGATTTGTGCTGCACTGTGTGATATCTTCTTTCCACTCCAGTCCCTATCCCTTTTGAGATATGTGTTGATGCACAGTGTGTTTGCCTTCACATTATATGGCTGTGCCCCCCACTCACCCCCTTCCAACCCCAAAAGAACCACATTGTCTCGGCATGGGTACATTTCTATATATCTGTTCTGCAGTGCTTATGTAATCAAGAGCTATCTAGGAAAGATTCCAACAATGGTTTTTGTGCACATGCACAAAGGTAACGGGTGTTTCTGTTTAGTGGTACCTCTCTTAGCAATATGTTCTTTGTTCTTCAGAAGCAATACTGTTTTGGACAATACTGGTTCTAATGGCTATTTGCTTGATATAATGTGAAGTATTTAGATTGAAAGCTACAATAAATGTGTACAGTAATAATTTTGTCTTGAGAAAGAACGTAATTTGTACAGTGGTTCTTTTGTCTGGTTAGGACATAATTTGTACAGCATTTCCTATCTGGTTGTTAGCAAAATGTTTGGGTTTTTACCTAACTTTTATCTGAGTTTCCCATGTACCAGACATGGCATTTCCCACTTTAAATTTTTTGAAAGATTATTTTTTTTTATAAACGTGAAAGTGGGTCACTAACTTATTATTTTTTTTCTTCCAAAAAGAACTGACAAAGCTTCTAGTTTACAGCTGAATTTGTATTTTACATTGATAACCAGTATGCCTGAATTTTGCTAATTTGTGGGCAAATGGTGGCACTGATTAAAGGAATAGTTGAATGTTTTTGGGTTTTTTTCCTCCCCTCTGAAGTACACTTAGCATAAACCAGAGGTATAATTATATGCACAGAAAATTGTCTTTGTTTCTTTCCCGCGGTCAGACTTTTCATTCACCAAGCTAACATTTATCGGATTCTGCTGTGGTTTGAATTGTTTGGGGTTGTTTTGTTTTTTAGTGTGTTCTTATTTGTTTGGATGAGTCCAGAAGGGCGAGTTCAAAAAAGGTTATGCAATTTATTGACATTATTTGTTGCAAAGAATGCAGATGTTTCCCTCTAGGCATAATGAAAGACAGTATCGGGTATCACTTGTGGAAAGCGTAATGTGCATGTAACTTGAGGATCATGCATTATTGCTATTATAATTAGGGCAGCTTTCCAGTGGGTCCTGGGGACATTTGTTCCCAGCACTTCTGTTTTCTTGTTTCATCTTTTTCTAGTAGTGTATTTCTGGCCTCACATTCTCATCTGTTCCATTGATATTTTAGGGGGTTGATGAAGGGGATGCAAATTCCTGGTTTCAGTACTTCACTTATGCGCAGGCATGTGGAAACGGAGAGATGGTTTTGGGGGGGGGGGGGGGTTCTCGTGTTACTATTTTTTGGTCATAAAGAGATGATGTGGATGGAGGAAGTGGAATTATTACTCCTCTTATCTCACTGGATTGGGATTTCCCAATTTGCAGTAAGTCCTGAAGGGAGAGGAGGGGGGACAAGCCCATTACCATGGTGTACAACTCGTCAGATTTAACAAAGTGCCTTACATATGATTTAATGCCTTTCATATTTCCTGTGAATTCTGACACGGCTTTATCAGCATTCTACAAAACTGCGGCGACCTCTGTAAAGCAAAGTATGCCAGATTGTATGATTGTTAATCGAAATTTGTAGAGAATAATGAACTCACCCCATTTACTACTAATACAACTTGTCCCGCCTAGCTTGCTTTGCTTAACAGGTATTTCCATGTTTTTAACTTTGGCTTCACTTTGGAGTCCCGTTTTGGAAAAGACATCTTGGATTGGGGCAAAATGTGTCAGTCACTGTGTAGGTTTGATTACTAGAGCAGTGTTTACAAGTAATGAAGTGTGTGCTTGAAAAGAAATTGTACTTGGTGAACTGAAATCCAGGTGAACGGTGAACATTGGATTGAAATAGCCGTCTGGTCACAACACCTCATAGCAACACTGCAAATGAATGGTAGTGTTGGAAAATAATTTGCTCAAATTTTAATTTTGCCAGTCATGCCATTGTTGTTACTTCAAAATTGACAGCATTTACATCAGCATTGTGTGGTGACCTTCAATAACACTCAAGATTGTAGAGCTTTCATTGTTGACCTGAGCGGCCATGTTTGAATATGCTTATTTCAGGGGTTTTTTTTTCCTTCTGAATTCATTATACGTGCATGGAATTTCTACCAGCTTGCATTGAAGAAAAGATAAAGAATATTTTTGTTACTGAATTGCATTAGGCAGGCATGTGTGATCACAGGTTATTGTTGATGATCCTGATGTTTATGAATGTTTCTTGAAAACTGTATTTTGTACTTGATAAAGTTATAATCAGGCAATGTTATGGCTCATGCAGGCACTTAAACCATGGTATCATGGCACTAGGCCGAAGGGTAGATGCTCAAAGGTTACTGAATTTACAACAAAGACACAGACCATGAGAAAGAACGCTTCTCTCCCCCCCCCCCCCCCCCCCTAGTACAGACAGGGACAGAAGAGGTTTATTTTTGTACTCAATACTTGTGATTTGGTGCAAGATATGAGTAGAGAGGTCATGACATGGCTGTGGGCACAGAGACATGATACTGTACTTGCGCTTTTTGTAGCAACTTGAAAACTGTCGTCCTTGCAGCACTGAAATCTTTATTTGGCAAAGGGAAAGATAACTTTGTGGCTTCTCGCTGTCGTAAGTCTTAGATGAAAGGAATTGCTGCTTTTCAATTTGTTTAAATTGCTTTTTAGCATCTATTGAAAGATTTTGGCAACTGAAATTTTGTGAAGTGTGAAAATGACAATGCGACATGTTGTCCTTATTTTAATGCTCATTGTTATTTTTAGTAGTTCTAATGGCTTTCCCTGAGTATTAGGTTTACATAAAGCATTATTTAAATTCTTGAATGAACAGTTTTACATTTGTAATTGATTCTTTTGAAAATATGCCAGATGTTAATGGTGTTGGAAAGATGTTTTCTAGTGACTACAATGGCAGACCTTTGTTCAAGTACAGGTTTCTCTCTATTATTGCAAAAGAATGTAGTATCATTATACAGCTCAGGTGGTGAGAAATATTCCAGAGCTTCCTCATGATTTTAATGTTTTTATTTTTATAGCGTATAGAACTTGAGGCTTTACCTTTGTCTTGCATACAGTTTGCTAGCTTTAGTTTTACATTTTTAAAGAAATAAGTACTGGATGGAGAGTAGAGGAAGTCCTCTTATTTTATATATGCCGGTTTGTTTTCTATGATCGCTTAACTTTTCATACTTTTATAGGAAATTTATGACTATAGGTCAGTTGTTTTGTTTGTTTGGGGTTGTTTTTTGTTTGTTTTTTTGCTTCACTTCATTATCAGTATATGGAAGTACTTTGTCCTAGCACCTTTGTGTTTTGGGTTTTTTCTGCACCTCTTACCTTGTAGGCATTCATGCCATGATGGCTTTGTACACTGGTATATATGGACCAGCCATGGCAATAAGCACAGTGAAAAAAATTAGGTGTCTGTGGACAACTTGCCTTCCTTTGTCTATCCTGAGATTGTGATGAAAGTGTCCATTTTGTTTGTTGAACTTCGTTTTGGGGACCACACATGAGTGTCATACACAGCATTACAAATTCCATTTGTTCATAAATTTATGATCACAGTGTTTAAAAAAGGATTGTTCCCTTGTTGTGAGCAGGGAGGCTTAAATTGAAGCCAGTTTAAGAAGAATAATTGAACCTTTATATCCCAATATAATGATTTCGTTTGTCTATGCAGAAGTGTCCATGTCTTGTCTGGAGACGTTAAGAGATAAGGATAATGGCTTTTGAGTGTGTTTTTGCTCTATGGTTTTGTACAATGAACAGATAACTTTTGTGCATTCATGATGGTGTTTGCTAATGTGCTGGATATGTGGACTGTCGGCGTCTGGTGTGCAAGTAATTTTTAAAATATAAACTAAAGCTACGGTTGTATATTGTTGCTCTAATTTAACACTATGTCAAAATGTGAGGTCTTCAGGAGAAGCAAATAAACATTAATTTTGCTCCAAGTCTTTGCAGTAATACAAGACTTAGTCGTCTAAATTTACTATTTTTAAGAAGAGGAATGAGTCAAAGATAAATTGATTGGCCTCATGAAACTTAACATACTTGATTTCCATTTTTTAAACGGAATGTTGACGTACTATAGTGTTGTATGACAGTCTCAGTATATTCTTGAGGCCCCCCGTACTAAATGGTTGATGCTTTCTACAAAAGCAAATTAAGGAAAGGAAGTAAATCCCTGCTTTCTAAGCCATGGTGTGTTAGTGTATGGCCCAGTAAGTCTGAGATCTGTTAAATTTTCTGAAAGATGAATTACAAATGTGTGTGCTTTGAAATATTTTTAGGCTGAATGGACTGTCACAAGAGTCTGGTGCATATTATGCTGTGAGTGTATGGTGTGACATATATACAGTCTGTTTTAAAAGAAAATTGGAACATATTTTTGCTGGTATGCATGAGGATTTTTTTGTCTTTCAAAATAGTCTTTCGGTTGTGTTCAAGCCAGTTGTACAAACATAAAAAGATGGGGCCCCTTAGGTGGCACTATAGGCTGAACATAGGACACGAAGGCAATGTTGTAGGCTGTTCTGGATTTCTGAAACAAATTAACTTAAATACTTGTCGCTGCAAGTCTTTAGTGGGATGGTGGAGCTCTTTTGCCTGTCTGAAAGCAGGTTTTTTTTGGGGGGGGGGGGGGGTGACAATTCCTGTGAGTTCTACCTATCTCTTTTCAAAGGTGGGGCATTCATGGTATCAGGATGTTTCTCCTTTTTCAGAAGTATGGATTTTGTTTGGTCTATGAATAAGTAAAATTCTTGGGAACAAATTATTTTAAAATATTTAGTTTCCGAGTAAAGATTGTTTTGCTAGATTCGTGACTTATTCTGAAGAAATATGGTTTAACTTTAAAATGTCTCGAATCAGAAGTTCCTTCCTTTAGGGTGGATTGCGGTGTGTTTTTTATTTTCTCTCTTCGACATATTGAATAGATACGTGCAGAGGGTATACAAGCAGCAATTGATTTGAATAAACTTTGATCACAGCATTGGTAATGGTCAGGGATGGACTTGTTTGACCATGAAATGAGTAAGCCACTTCTTGTATTCATGTTTTATTATTGGCTTTGGAGTCTTATCAAGAATACTCTCTTCCTTACTTTGAAAAAGCAATTGAAAATGCTGGGTCACTGTAATGTAGCTGACTTGTACTCTTGCCAAATAATAAACATGTACTGTTCGCTTACAAGGGATGCAGATCAATAGGTTAGTTTTTATTACATATGGTTTATTAGTCAAACACAGGAAGTATTTTATGTAATGAAGTATATGGTGTTTTATTTATTAATTGGTTGAATAAATTGATAATAAAAATGAACTTGCAGTCTTGTTTGTTTTGTTTTTTGTTCCGTGGCTGTTGGGTTTTTTTGTTGAGTCTTTTGTATTGTGTTAAATGTATGAGTGTTTGTCTTTGGCTTGAACTTCAATTTGTTTTGTTGCTGTGACACTGAGCAAAATGACTCAGGGGAATGTTCGCCTTCTTTTACATTGACAGTACGTATGGAGTGCTGGGTTTTATTTAATATACAACTGTATAAGTATAAGCTGTCACATGAATTTCCCGGAATCTATGCTGCAGGACTGTGACTGTTTAACATCTCTGGTTTTCCTATTGCCCTTACGCTTCCTTACTTCAATGTGAATTGGTTTCCGGAGACTGTACACTACATTAGTCGTGTATGATGGGTGGTTGGCAGGTGCTGTTGTGTAATTTGCTCCTAGGCCAAGGAGCTTAGAACTAATGGAGCCTCCTCTCTCTCTTCGCGGCGCCGCGAGCAGTACGCCGCGTTGGGGATCAAATATGGCCACAGAGTGTGGGCTAAATCACGAACTGTGGCGTTTCTTTTTATAGAATTTTATCGGGGTGGGGGAATGCACGCAAGGAAGAGGGGATGGGGCTGGGATGAAAGAGGAGGGGCGGGCCTTGGGAAGGGACGAAGGAGAATGGGAAAAATTAAATAAGAGAGAGAGAGTGAGTGAGACAGACAGAGAGAGAGAGATTGTGATCAACTGACGGGCTGACGGATAATGACAGGGAGAAAAAATTATGTGTGTGATACGGACTGTTCAATTCTTTAAGAGTTTTATGTTATAATCTAGTTTAAAAATAAAAAAGATGTATAAAATAAGAAGAAAACTTGTCCGGGTAACATAAAATTATCAACCATACCAAATTAAAAAGATAATCTTTGAAGATGCTAAAATATAAAATTTTATAAGAAATGGATGAAAATATACTTTTAAACTGATTGCATGATTCTAGGCGTGTGCCATATAACTAACTTTATGTGTAAGGAATAGCGGACACAAAAGAGGGTCGATGTTTGCTTTATCTAATTGCTAACAGTATGTCTTGGTCTATAAATAATATTATTGATCACAATAATTTTGTTTCCTGGTTTTCACAAAGTGGAGCGCACAATGATTTCAAATATTCCTAAAAAAAAGAAATAACAGCACCCTTGGAGGTGTGATCGCATGCATGAGCGTGGATAACCTTTGAAGGATTTTTTTTTTTTCAGTAAAGTATGATATGGAGAGCAGCGTTTTTAGTCCCTTATTACACTCCAGATGGGGGATAATTAACTTAGTGATGACTCTTGTGTAGTAAAATTTGTTGCTTTGTTTGGTTTATTTTTTAACTGCAAAATCTTAAGTGAACCGGAATTATTGATTGTGGGATCTTAGGTGAAGACTACAACAATAGAATTAAACCGAGTATAGTTCTATCTAACAAGACTCAAACTCTTATCCACCCCACCCTACCCTCTCCCCTCATCTGATATGGTTTGGTGTTCCTTTAACATAGAAAATATTCATCATTATTGTTGTTGAATATTGATTTCATGTTCTAATGGAGCCTCTACATATCTACATTTAGACTACAGTAGCATCTAATTTGCACACACAAAGGAAAGCAATATCTTTAATTAGAATGTATAATATGTATATACATACACACGCATAATAATTATATAATATACTCATAATAATTATATATATATATAGCCTATATATATATTTATGAATAAGAATACTTTTTAAAAATTGAGTATCTCAGTCTTTCTGCTGGGGTGTTGTATCCCTTTCAGCCTGGGTTGGCCTTGGCATGTAGCGCCGGGGCTAGCCTCTTATGAATTAATGATTTAAATTGTGTTGCTGGCGGCATAGAAACACTTTCATTCAAATTTTTTTAAAGGGAAACAACTTAACTGTGAAAACTACGGTCCACTGCAGCATCATATCGGTTTTTTACACTTAATACAACACAGGTGCAAGGCATTTTTACTAATTGACTTGCCTAATCTGAAGGACCTCGGAATAAAACCTTCTTATCTAGATTTCAGTGCCTTAGTCGGGCAATCGCGCAGCGCAGGTAGCCCACGGTTCCGCCGCGAGAGAGGGCTCCTATCAGGCGTGCGGTGCCGCCCACAGAGCATCCTCCATTACTTTTAATCTCCTTGTCCTAGGCCCTCCTTTCCTGTTGAACATCTATCGTCTTAATTTTTTCTTTGTATCAGTTTCTCTCTTGTAATAACTCAAAACCTTCGGCACTTAATTGATCGTACCTTACTGTACTAGTAAATAAGTAAAAGTAAGTACTAGTATAGTAAGTTTGGGTTTAACGCCCCTATCAACACTGCTTCTTCTTTCCAATCAAACATCTATCGTCTTTATCTCCCCTTCTTTTTTTTTTCTTTTTTCTCTCGTGACACTTCTAATCTTTTGGCGCTCATATATGACCTTATGCAGTTGCGAGCGCCGCAAAACCTACTACTACTATTACAACTGAAAAAAACCCCCACTCTATTATTATTTTTGAAGTTCAAGTGGGTGGTTGGCGGGTGCTCTGGTGTGGTTTGCTTCTTCCCTGTCAAACATATATCGTCTTTATCTCCCCTTCTTCTTTTTTGTGTTTGTTACTCTCTTGTAACAGCTCTAATCTTCTGGCACTCATATGACATTATGCAGTTGCGAGTACCGTAAAACCTCTACTAAAAAAACTAAAACAAACTATTTTGTGTTTGTTACTCTCTTGTAATAAGTTTGTAACACCTAATCTTCGGCACAAATATTATGACCTTATTATGTTGAAAATGAGGTTGACCAAGGAACTTACATTATTTATAACCTCCTTGGAGTTGGCACAGTGGTGGTGTATTGACGTGCCACACAGTTCGTTTGGGAACTCGATAAATGTGAAGTAATAGGTCTAGCCATATCTGCGTTTGTTGCCATTTTTTGTCCAAAAGTTGCCACAAAAAGTGGCAAAGTTGCCATAAATTTTCAAGCTTTCAACTCTCTCTGATGACATATGCAATATCATACCTGCAAATCCTACAGAAAAAGTCGGTATATTACAACAGACTTTTTGGTCAAACTGCCCATCCACTGATTTTGAGAGATAAGCCACCGACAAGCGCCCCACATGTCTTCTTTAAATTGATGTAAAATTTCAGATCTCTGTGTGTAACAGGCCTGCACTTTACGTGCCAATTTAAAATTACCCCCCATCCTTTGATAGAACACTAGAGCTGGAAACTAGATCATAGATCACCGACCCGGCACGCGAGTTGCCGGCATTGCCGACATGCAAGAGGCGCGTGATCGCTAGGCGGCATGTGAGTGACTGCCTAAAACCAGAGTAAGGCCTCAAACACAGTGCACGCTTCTCCGACGCTTCTTTTTCGGTTACGACGTCTTTCTCCGAAAAAGTTGCATCGCCAAATTTTATTAACGAAGGATTGAATGCACGGCGCTACAGTGGGCGCGGAGCAGACGCAGCGCTGGACCTTCTGGTAGGAAAGATCTACACCTAGCCTTCCTGGACAAGGGTGAAAAATCTCGGAGGGCCCTTGGTGGTTTAAAATCGATAAGAGTAGGCTTCG
>NW_004798685.1:14669-23762 GCF_000002075.1 Aplysia californica | reverse complement strand
AGAGAGAGAGAGAGAGAGAGAGAGAGAGAGAGAGAGAGACATTCAGTTAAAAACACTTGGCACACTGCCAAAAGTGGGCACGGAATTTCACTTGTCCAGTCCTGGGTCATCTCGAGTTTGAGGCTTGATTTCATCATGTGTCTCTCAGCACGTTTTGAAATAATTGTGATTCTTTTCCTCCCTTGCCCAAACAATACATGTAATAAGATACATCTTTATTGTCCAGATCCTGGCACATTGGTATGGTGTTTCATCACGTACGCACACACACCTGTCCCCGGGGTTTTATGCACCCCCCATAATTTAGCAAAATTTGATCTTTTTTTTGGCATAATTTCAGATTATTTTCCTATATCATTCTTTGTTAAAATTAACCGAATTAGAATTGCATAATTTCATATGTTTGGGCTCAGTTCAAATTTTTTGGGCATAAAACCGTGGGGACAGACATACACACACGCACACACATACATACACACACACACACACACACACACACAAACATGCACACACATGCAGGCTTACAGCCACATGCATAATATAAATGAACGGTAAAGTGATATAAACAATAATAATGTTAAGCTAGATACATACTCGGTATTCCGATTGCAACTCATTGTTATTCTGATACATGCTCTAAGGTCATATGAATACTTGCAACAAAATGATTAAGATGGAAGAATTTTAATGGATTTTGGTAAAAATAACCTTCTGTATCTTTCTTTGTTACAGATCAGAAGCCTAGGTCTTTTACTTCAGACTGATATTTTTATTTGAGGGAACAAGGGATGTTTACAGTTGAATGTACTTATTCAGTCAGTAACCTGCACTGACTTCGTCTACCAGGATCAACCCAAGATAGTAATCCTTATTATAATTGTTTTACACCCCCGTCGGTACAATTTTGATAAATCAAGGTAGGCTGCTTCGACCTTGCTGTCACAGCCAGCCCAAGCTGTGATGAATACAACATAATCAAATATAAAAAACTCCCCATATTGGATTCAAGCTCAGGTCACCTGTGTGATGGTGAAGCACCTAACTGCTACACCACAGCTACCAACCCAACCTGAGTGGGATACGTGGTAGGTTAGTTTTACTTTTTGTTATAGTTTAAATTAGAGTTTTGTAGCATTTGTCACATAATTAGGTCATATATAAGTGCTGGAGATTAAATGTCTTACTAGAATGTAACATAAAAAGACAAAAGGGATGAGAGATCAAAGGGCAACATATGTTTGATAGGAAAGAAGGTGCAAACCACACAATCACCCATAGTTTAGTCCGTTTAGCTTTTAAGTTTAAGAACTCTGAAGAACATCAATACAACATAGACCATCTAAGGCTGGCAAAAACGCAAGACTGATCACTAAAAGACAGAAATAGCAGAGAGAGAGAACAGATGTAGGAATTAACACTGGCATCCTACAACTAACCTACGTGAGTAGAGTATCGAGCTCACTTCTTTAGTGTGCAAGGCAAAGAGCCTAACCATTCTACTGCACAAATGCTGACACAGAATGGCTCAAAATGAAAGACTGTGACAAGAGAGAGGTATAGGGGGAAAAAGTCCGATCAGTGAAACCCTCAAACCACAAAGCCCTGACTCTCCCCCTCTCTCTCACATGTATACACATGCAAACACAGTCATGCTTCACACAAATGTAACACAAAAAACATTAATGATGATAAAAATGCTATCATGGCAGGTTTTATTCTTCCCATTATACAAATTTTTTTTGTATAACATGCATAATATGAGGACAAACATTCCTCCACCAAGTTTTTCCACCGGAGACTTTCTAACACACTTCTCTGTCTCTATCTCTCTACGCTCTCCATCTGTGAAGACAAAGCAGAGAAAACAATAAATTATAGCAAGCTCAGGATGAGAAACAGAGAACATCAAGCAGGCTGAGGAACATAAGTATCATCACATACTCAAAAGATAACATAAACAACATCATTGAATTAGAAGAATAAAACTAGCATCCTTTAACTAAAAATTAAAATATGAATATGTGAGGTGTGGTGTCAAAATGAGTTACTTCTCAGATTTTAACCCTATGGAAAAAGATATTATGTCAAATTCCCGGATGGAATCTGTACAATTTATAAAGGGTGACCTTATTTAGGCCACATATGGCCTAAATAAGCTAAACCCCCCTCCCTTACCTTATTTGGGCCACAGGTGGCCTAAATAAGCTAAACCCCCCTCCTTTACCTTATTTAGGCCACACCTGTGGCCTGAATAAGCTAAACCCCCCTCCCTTACCTTATTTAGGCCACACCTGTGGCCTAAATAAGCTAAACCCCCCTCCCTTACCTTATTTAGGCCACATATGTAGTCAAAATAACCAAACCAATGTAAAGCATTGTTTTCTTTACAAGTTACATTATTATCTCTTTAAAACTCTTCACATCCATTTTCCTTCACAGCCGTATCGTACATGACATGTGATGTAGAATCAATTTAAGGTCCTTGGAAAGGTGACCAGAAAATAACAAAATTATTTTATGATCTTCACTTGCACTTGCAATTTTTTGGACAAATTAAAGTCTACCTAATTATATTTTTTCCCCTCATTTTTCTTCACTATAAATGACAACTGGCATGTATTGTTTTCAGTTATTATCAAGAAAGTGGATAGACGGACTACGGGGTCTATCTAGCCAAAAGGATAGGTGGACCCCGGGGTCTACCTAATAAAATGTTAGGTTTTAGGATGTGAACCCTGGAGTCAGCGTAGTGAAATAAGTAGATCTAGGTTTAACTAAGGATCGGTGGACCCCGGGGTCAACATAATGAAATAAGTAG
Organism: Aplysia californica; assembly: GCF_000002075.1. Classification (NCBI taxonomy): domain Eukaryota; kingdom Metazoa; phylum Mollusca; class Gastropoda; order Aplysiida; family Aplysiidae; genus Aplysia; species Aplysia californica. The sequence goes on along the minus strand of NW_004798685.1, from coordinate 20,944 downwards.
ATCTAAGTTTATTTTGTAATAGGACTGGCGGAGCCTGTGGTCAAAGTAGTGAAATTATAAGTAGATATAGGTTTAATTAAGGATTGGAGGACCACGGGGTCAATGTAGTGAAATCAGTAGATCTAGGTTTAATTAAGGATTGGTGGACCCTGGGGTCAATGTAGTGAAATAAGTACATGTAGATAGATCTAGGTTTAATTTTAAGGATTGGTGGACCCTGGAGTCAACGTAGTGAAATAGGTAGGTTTAAGGTGAACCCCAGGGTCTACCTAACGAAACACTAGTTAGGTTTTAGAATAGGTGGATCCTGCGGTCACCGTAGTAAAATAAGTAGGTTTAATCAAGGTGTCCCGGGGGTCCACCAATCCTTAATTAAACCTTCTTAATCCTCTATGGCCTTGGTGACTCCGAGTTCCACCAATCTTTAAAGAAACCTACTTATTTCACTGCGGTGACCCCAGGGTCCACCTGTCCTAAAACCTAGTACCAATCCTTACTTAAACCAAACCTTATTTCACTACGGTGACTCCGGGGTCCACATCCTAAAACCTAGTATTTCGCTATGCAGACCCCGGAGTCCACCTATCCTCTACAGGACTATACTATTATTATCAATTTGCAATTTTCATTGATTAGCATTTTTGTTTAAATATAATATTGAATCAGAGTGCAGGGGAGACTGAGGCGCCCGGTCGATTCGGTGGTCGGCTTTTGTAGATCTATGCATTTTTTACGGAAAGCCGTATTACCTAACCCTATTACTAGATCTATTAGTGTTGTGAAAACTTCAACCTCTACAGCTCAGGCGTCAAAAGATGCTGGTAAATAATAATAGATCTACGTCCTGAAGTTTCATAATTTATTTTTATACAGAATAACACAGTACACAGTCAGTAGTTTTTATTTCATCGAGTTATAAAAATGTCCTTCGTATAAAAATTGCCTTGTTTTCAGAAGCAAGTTTTAATAGTTCTAGTTCTACCTAATCGATTTTCATGCGAATTCAACCATTTTGATGATCTTTCTTTTCCTTTTAAAAAGATGTAGATCTAGGCCTGTCGGATGTGGCAGTGTGAATAGCACTGAGTTGTTTAGATCTAGATCTAGATCTAGACCCATCAAAACACGAGGCTTCGTGGCCGATCACAAAAGTCTACGGGGCTTATCGAGGCCGATTCGCCCTGCCGCGAGCACGTTCACTAAACTGCCTACTAGATAGAATCTACTACCAAATCTTCTCTACACGATCTTTGCTACTACTACTACTAGGCCTACTAGCCTACATGTACTACTACGAGACAGTACGAGAGAGTGTCACTCAGGCAAAGATAGTGTAACTTTGACTCAGCCACGTAGTATACACACTTTTTATACCCCAAATTTAACCCGAAAGTCAATTCGGAGGATTTGACCTTTTCACTTGACCAAAGTGTGCCAAAATGGTAGCCTAGCTTTTGCCCCTCCATGAAGGAAAAATCCGGCCCTCATTCAAACCATTGGAATTGAGCAAAATTTTGCGTTTTGTGCTTTGTTCTTTACAATATTCATTATGGTTATGATTTATAAGTTGTACACTGAGGCAAAACCATACTAAATGAGAAAGGTGCACCATTATGAAAGTGGAATGAACTCAGTTGCCTGAAAAGGGTAGTTCGAACATGTGTGGCCTAAATAAGCTAAACCCCCCTCCCTTACCTTATTTAGGCCACAGTCCACTGTGGCCTAAATAAGCTAAACCCCCCTCCCTTACCTTATTTAGGCCATATGTGGCCTAAATAAGCACTCCCATTTATAAATATGAAAGTTAAAAAGTTAGCATTAATTGAAAATCTATAAATCAAACCCGAGTGACAATTTTCGGTCAATATCTCAGTTAGTGGATTTTGTCAACATGCATCAGATATATACTAATCACTAAAACACAGAATACTGGTAACAAAAAAAAAGAAAAAATCTTAACCACAAAACAGAAAAATTCTTACTTTTACTAATTTTAATCCAAAGAAACAAGACAACCCCCCCCCCCTCCCCCTCCCCCAAAATAACTCACATTTTCAGTACTTTGTCTTTCCCTCCACTGACCACTCTCTGGCCGTCAGGGCTCCAGTCTACAGCAAACACCTGGAACACACACAGAAAGGAACAGATATGAGAGTGTGCCTTAAGCTCTGTGCGGGTGACCCTGGTTTGAATCTCAAGACTTAAAAGCTGGGTAACTTGAGAGGGGTTGTTTTCTTTTCCGGGGTTTTGGTTTTGGGTTGTTTTTTTAAACCCAATATGACTCAGTCTTATTTGCAACACACATTCAGTCGGAAACATATCCCTTTTAAATACGATGGAAACCCGATATGGGTTTAAAATATTCCCAATCAATCGAACATTCCCATAATAATTTAATAAGTAAGAAGAAAAACACGGAAGGAAAAGTAATATCAACGAGTTGCCAGACCAAGGGAGACAAAACAGTATTTTTGGATTTTTTTTTGGGAGTATTTCATGGGTTATCTCCAGTGCCACACGAACCGCCCCTTACGGCGGATGTTTTGGTTAATTAATGGGACCGAATAGCATGATCTGATCATATTAGATCTGGTATAGACTGGTTGATTCTTGACAGCTCTAGTGCACGCTATAAATGTAAAACTGAATTTTGCTTTGCTTCATCAAATTTTACCTACAAGTCCAAGAGGGCTAATTGCATACCGCACGCAAACGGAATACACGTTTCATTGTTTTAGTACGAGTTTTTTTTACTGCACTTGCACCGCAATTAGGTCATACTAGTGAAGAAGACTAGAGGTGTTTCTAGAGAGTAACAAAAAAACACAAAAAAGAAGGAGGAGAGATGAGGGCAATAGACGTTTGATAGGAAAGAAGGAGCAGACCACACCAGAGCACCAACCAATCACCCACAAAATACTTGTACCGTGTAATATGTAGATCTAGTGGCCATCTGAATGTTTGCTTTCATCTGAAGCATCAAATGGTGACCCCAAAAAATTAGGAAAGTTTGGTTTTGGAGGATTTGACAAAGTCATTTCAAAATGGTAGCTTTTCATCCCAACATGAAGGAAAACATGGCTGCTGTCAAATGCATCAATTTCAGATGCATCATACCAAATTAAAATGCATTAAATTCAAATGCATCACACCAAATTCAAATGTATCAAATTCAACAAATGTATCAATGGAGATTTGACAAAACTTGATCTGCAGCAAATTGCATTGGGTATTGGTGGAATCAGGCACTCATCTTTTTTGGGCCTATGGAGCAATTGGTGCCGCCTTAAGGCTTGTTCATTCGCCTTACTACTTTGGATGAAAGAAATACCAATTTGTCTTGAATACAAGTCAAGATATTTGTGATTGAAGAACGTCGAGGTCGCTTGGTTTCAGAGGTAAAATTAGCGAGAAAATGGCTGCCAAAGTCTGGATATTTGCAAAGCCTGCAAGTCCATGGAAACTGACAATTTACATTTTTTTGTGTGTCTATCTATCATGTTTTTCAACATAATTCCCACTGAAATGGGTTCTTAAATGGTCATAAAAGGTCTCGAGCCAAAAAAAATAAAATTAGATAACAAAAAAATTGCCAAACCAGAGGAAAAGTGTCAGTTTCTTTACATTATTTATTTTGACGAACGCCTGATTTTACTACACTGCCTCATGTACTATGTTAGAAAATGCTTGACAACAGGCAAACCAAGTAAATCAAGGTCCTATGTAGACCTAGAATCTATACTGTTTCAGAGAGAAGAGTGCAAATTATGGGAAGTTGAGCTCATTTGTGAAGGAGTTGAAATGTTTAGCTCTAATTTTTAAAATTTTTTTTACAAGATAAACCAACTGAAATAGCGACTCAAATTTTGGCTCATTAAATCAGCCGCAACACAACAGAACGAAACTTATGCAAAGCTGCCACCTTTTTAAAAAACCCAAAACAAGCTCTACCTACCCAGTGGGTCAAGATGGTGGGTACTCAAGTACAGGTCGATTCATCCCCTGTCCAAACCCTTCACACAAAACAGACTTTTCTGTATTCAATAATTTATTTGAGCTATTCAAAGAAAACCTGGAGCAAGGGATCCCTCCAATTGACTTCATGATTTCGTTTTCATCATTGCTTGCAGAAACGGTCTTGAAAGTTCATAATTTTTCTTTGGCAAGTGCAAGTCAGTAAGAAGTAATACTAGAAAACAGAAAATATGTATTTTCCAAAACAGAAACGTACATATGTACTGAATCTTTCAAAAATGTATTAAAAGTGTCTTTTTTTTTTAACATAACCGACAGTTAGCAGTTATGATTAAACACGATTTAGGCCTAATCGGCTGTTAACACTGCATCGCCCCAGAACTTTTTGTCAAAAGAGTATTTTAAAAAAGAGGCACTTTGGACAAAGTAATTCTGAGGCAACCACTAGGAGGGTTAAGTAAAGAAAAAGCGGTCACTGACCTCATCCGAGTGACCGGGCAGGTCCATGAGGAGAGCCTTGTCCTTCCAGACCTTGAGCGTGGAGTCCTTGCTGCTGCTGACCAGCAGACGACTGTCGGCCGACCACGCCACCTGGTACACCATGCTCACATGACCTCGCAGGGTCGCCACGAAACTGGGGGTAAGATACAACAAGATTTTCAGTTTAGTTTTAGAAAAAAAGAGTTTTACAGTACTTGCAACATAATTAGATCATGTAAAATTAGAGGAGTTACTAGAGAGTAACATACATCCTCCCCATCCCTTCTTTCTCTCCTCCTCCTCCTTCACCTCCAGCTATCAAAACCTGGAAATACTACCCCACAGCCCCCCCCCCTCATAATACAAAAACCTGGACTTACTCCCCCCATGAAATTTCCCCCCCCCCCCCCCCCCCTTTTAAAAAAGCACAAACACCCGCACTTACTCCACCAGGACAAACACGCCCCCCCCCCCCCCCAAAAAAAAAAGAATTTAAAAAACCCATGTACTTACTCGCCAGTGAAGCCGTTCCACAGCTTGACAAACTTGTCGAAGGAGGCCGAGGCGATGAGGCGGGAGTCCGGGGAGAACTTCACCTCGTTCACCGGCTTCTGGTGACCCGTCATGCGCGCCACCGGCTTCTTGCCCTCCGACGGTTTCCATAGAAACATGGTCGCGTCGTCGGAACCGGAAACCAGCCGCTCGGTCCCGCCCTGTGGAGTGAGTTTGGTTTTAAGTAAAGATTTTTATTAATTTATTTTTAAAAACTTTTTTTTGGGGGGGAGGGGTTGTTTTTTGTTGTTGTTTTCGTCGTTGTTTTGTTTTAGTAACGGCTTTTTAATTCTAGTAAGCGTTTTACGGCACTTGCAAAACAATAAGGTCATATAAGTGCCGAAGAGTAGAAGTGTTACAAGAGAGTAACAAACATAAAAAAGAAGGAGGGGAGATAAAGACGATAGATGTTTGATAGGAGGAAAGAAGGAGCAAACCACACCAGAGCACCCGCCAACCACCCACTAAGGTTTTTTACAGCACTTGCAACACAAATAGGTTTCATAGTTGCCAAAGATTAAAAGTGTTACCACACAGAGAAAAAAGGAGGAGGAATTAAAAGGGCGATAGATGTTTGATAGGAAACAAGGAATACACTACACCTGGGCACCCACCAGCCACCCATTTGTGGCGTCGGTGGCCTAGTGGTTAGGCTCTCGGACTCGCAACCGTAAGGTCGTGGGTTCGAATCCCGTCAAGGGCCCGACGTTGTGTCCTTGGGAAAGGCACTTAACACGAATTTTCCTCACTTCACCCAGGTGGGAATGGGTACCCGGCTAAAGACAGCGAAAGATCTTGTCAGTTTGTTAGTGTTTGAGCGCTTAATCGGCTGCTTGCACTGTATGCTTCCCGGGAAGCTGAGAATGTTTCGGAGTGTTCTATGGTCTGCTGGGGTAATAATTAAGTGTAAAGCGCATAGAACCTGCTGCTGAGCGGGGATATGCGCTATACAAATGCTATCTATTATTATTATCATTATTTTCAGTAACCAACAACAAAAAAAGAATCTATTTGCCCATTTATCTACATACAAGGTTTAAGTTATCGCTGACGGTATATGCCCATAGATGGCCCGTGGGTGATTGGCAGGTGCTCTGGTGTGGTTTGTTTCTTTTTTTTTCTCTTTATCAAACATCTGTCGCCTATTTCTCTCCTCCTTTTTGCGTTTGTTACTCTCATGTAGCACCTCTAATCATCGGCACTCACATGACCTAACGGTGTTGCAAGTGCCGTAAAACTTTTACTAAAACAAATAGACGCCCCCCCCC
>NW_004798685.1:12831-14569 GCF_000002075.1 Aplysia californica | reverse complement strand
CCCCCCCCCCGAAAAAAAAATTTAATAGAAAAACACCACGCCAGAACTTTAAAAAAAAAACTCAACAAAGAGGGGAAAATAAAAGACCAACAGCATTTTAAACAGTATGAAATGTAATGTACGTGTATTTATATTCTCCTCTTGAAAATAGGGTAAATTTTTACTTTTACTCCCGCACACAGATGCACTGCTTCGAGGGTCAAACTGCAGTTCTCTTTGCTGCAGATCACACAAAAAGTGATAAAGTATAAAGTCACTAAAACTGTCGCAAATCAATTATTTTCTAGAAAATTTCAAATCTAACTGTAAAATATCAAGTTAAGGGTTAAAACAGGGGGACCCCCCCCCCCCCTGTAACCCCCCCTCCCCCTATTTTCTTTTACCTCAGGGCCGCCCGATTGGTCCAAAGCACGTCTATCTCGACTAAGATCAATCAAATATTTCAAAAACTATTAATTTGCGACGGAAATGAAGTTGATATTGATATTCGTTCGTGTTCAGCGGCCGCGAAAAACGCAGATGCTAGATAGTAGATAGGTACAGTGTACCAGTACCGGGTGAACTTTGCTCCAGATGGTCTAACTGATCGCTCTTTGGGGTTGGTGGGCGCTGTTGTGGTCTGTATGTATGTATAGTATAAGGTTTTACGGCGCTCGCAACTGCTAAGGTCATATGAGCGCGCGAAACACAAGTTGTTCACCTCTGCGAAAGTTCACTTCACGACTGGCTAACTAATTTACTTTAAAATGCTAAAAAGTTAAAATATTCAAATTCGGTGTAAATACATTTGTGATCTAAAACAACTTTTAAGTAACAATAAAAATTTTAAATAATATCAAATTCACTCTACAACTCGCCATAAAGGCCAATGGCCTTTATAAAATTTAAAATTCTGCTGGGAACAACGACGGAAAAAATATCCTGCAATTTCTTGCATTTATAATATTTCCTTCGGATCTCTCCAAAGTCTAGACATTCTGTTAAAATGTGTCTAATGGTAAAATCTGTGTCGCATCCGACACAGAACGGCTTCTCATCTCCCTGTAGGAGGTATTTGTGGGTCAGGGCTGTGTGTCCGATGCGCAATCGAGTAAAAATGACTTCGTCTCTTCTGGAGAGATCCGAAGGATTTCGCTGTTCTAGTCTGGGTTTAATTTCATATAATTTATTATTTTTCTGGTTTTCCCAGTGGCTCTCCCACAGACTGGAGGTGTACTTTTTGACTTTATTTCTAAAGTCAGTCTGTGGGAGAGTGTTTGTCGTTGATCCCAGCAGAAGGGATGAAGCTTTCTTCGCCAGGTCGTCTACCTGCTCGTTTCCTCGGATGCCCACATGGCTGGGTATCCATGCGAACATGATGTTTTTTCCTGTTTCGGATAGTGTATGGATTTTCTGTTGTAGCCTAACTATTTTTGGGTGTAGGAGTGTGTAGTTTGTGAGTGAGGTGATGCAAGACAGAGAGTCAGAAAGGATAAGGAAAGATTTGTTAGGGGAATTTTCTACAGAGTCCAGTGCCATGTCAATGGCAGTGGCCTCCGCAGTGAAAATGGAGGCTTCAGGATGGAGTCTCCTCTGGTGTGTATTGTTGGGAGATAGGGCTGCGGCGCCCACTTCATTGTCTTTTTTGGAGCCATCCGTGAAGATGAGCTCCGCACCGGGGTATTTATCTATTAGTTTTTTGTATTCTGCTTGAAATGTTTTGGTGTTTGTGCTTTCTTTGTTGTGTGTGGTCAGCTGC
>NW_004798685.1:5682-7442 GCF_000002075.1 Aplysia californica | reverse complement strand
AGAGAGAGAGAGAGCACGTATGCAATAGACTGAAAGTAATTCAGTTGGACACAGCATCACAGTGAAAACAAGAGAAAACAAAATAAACAAACAAATAAAAAAAATAAAAAAACAAACAAACAAACAAGTGAACTGGTCAGCGTCATTGTTCAATGTATCTAACCATATCCATGGGGATTTAATGACATTTTCTGCAACGTGCACTGAATATTATACCACAGACGCTAGTGAAAGCAATAAAATACTGGTTTGTTTCTGTGTTTGCCTGTATGTTTGTTTCTTTCTTTTTCTTTGTTCGTTTGTTTGTTTTTGGTTGTTGTTGTTGTTGTTTTTTGTTAGTTTGTTTGTTTGTTTGTTTGTCATAGAAGCACATCGACAAAATAGCGGTCATTTAATGCCTGGAAAAAGCAAGAGGGACCGACAGACATAAAGAAACAAGAGAGGGGAAGAAAAGAAGTAGGACCTACCAGCAACGCCCTCTCGTCTCCCACATGATAGAACGTGTTTTCTTTTTAAAATATTTTTTCATGTACCGGCAGATGTATTTACACTCTGTCATCGACACAATTTACGTCATTTAGGCGGCGGGCTTCCAACCCTGGTTGTCAGGACCAACCCGGGCTGAAATGGATACAATAACCCAGCAGAAAGACCCTGATGCTCTATACAAATTCTCCCTACTCGGGAATCGAACTCGAGTCTCCTACGTGCAACTGCCAAGCACCTAACCGCTACACCACGGACACCGGTATGTGTTCTCAATAGAGATCTCCCCTTGCACGTCCAAGCAGAGATAACGGAACGTCGTGATTGGTGAGATCGATAAGCCCGGGGTATTGGCAGGGAGCTTACCAGCTAGCTCAGGATAAATGCAGGGGACAGGGGGGTGACCGAACAATGTCTTATCGTCATAGGAAGGCCAACATGGGAGGAAACACAAGCAGGCAGACAAACAGACAGACAGACAGGCAGACAGACAGACAGACAGACAGGGGTGCAGTTATTTAACCAACGTATAAGTTTAGTCTGCGTGGTAGGCCTAAGCCTTTGCCTTTATACCTCTTGCAATACTGCATGTCTATTTCAGATAGGACGTATAGGGTCCCATACAGCCTGGGTTGGCCCCAAAATTCAGGATCGAAACAGCCCGCCTCCAAAATTATCTGATTTGTAATAGGCTATCGTGTGCATTAGACGCCCTTTACAACACTATCACAATATGTAAGAGGCGGGAACTCAGAATTCAAAGTCCATCTCAGATACGATACAACCAAAAGAAGGACAGCCTTGAAAAGACTCACCCCTTCCCACCCCCCGCCCCCCAAGAAAAAAAAAACAAGTTCAAGAACGCCCAGCTGAGGACCCAAACTAGAGCCATACGCTCCGCAATCCAGCATGATACCCACAGTGACAGAGCTAATAACGAGCCCCCACACTAATAAGGGGTTGTAAAACAAAAACAATCAATCACAAACATGGATCGAAAAGGTCTTAAAAAAAAAAAAAAAAAGCAGCCTTAAACTTATCACAAAGGACGTAAGAACGTTCAAACAGAACACACTTAAACAGGGTATCACATCAACACAGCCACAATGGTGTCCATGCGGTGCCAGGAAAAAAAAAGCTAAGCCAACAGACCAAAACGACAGACGGAGAGGAAAAGAGTTCGAAGGACCTAACAGAGACACCCTCCACCCACCCGATTATAAATCATTCAGAGGAGGATAAAAGTGGGCGGTTTGTTTGTGTGTGTGTGTGTG
>NW_004798685.1:1800-2885 GCF_000002075.1 Aplysia californica | reverse complement strand
GGGTTGTTCGTTATCAAAGTGGGCCAAGTCCGTCACTGCTGCCCCGCCCAGCGCACTGCCCAAATAAAAAGCCACCCTCCACACGCCCAGGTCGCCGATAAAGGGCTTCACACCACCACAAACGTTTGACACTTATACACCCAGAGCAGAAAGTGTGATGGGGGATCTCGACTGGTGGAGTCACAGAGGACGAAAAAAGTGAACGAGTTTTTAGTTTTAAGTTTTGAGTGTGAGCGAAGAGAGGTGCATTGACACAAGACAGCCACATAGTGTTCTGAAGAAGCAAGACAGATAGTAACAACAGAGGGAAAGACCAGAAGTAGGACCTACCAGAGGCGCCCGCCAACCACCCGCAAAGTGAACGAGATTACTCTATGTTTTCTCGCAGGAAAAAAAATCGTCTCCAAGGAGTTAGTAATTAGAATAAGAACTGGACCTGGATAAGCGGAACTGTTGGTGAATTGCTGCTGTTTACAACGAATCAGCACAGAAACGGCTGTTATATTGCGTTCGGGTGTAAGTAAAGAGAAGCACATTGGAACAATAACGGTCAATTAGTTTGTTTATTCGTGTAGAGAGAAGCACATCGACAAACCACGGCCATTTAGTCGGTTCGAGTAAAGAGAAGCATATCCGCACAATATAGCGGTCAAAACTCAGCGCAGGTAAAAACTAAGACATTGACATACAGAAAAAACCCGGAGGGATAGAGAAGTAGGACCTAGATCTACTAGTCGTGCCATCCAACCACCGCCGGCTATACTACGCCTTGAAGAGATGTGACCAATCTTCGCTGACGAGAAACTAGGATAATAGAACAGAAAGGAGGCAGAAGAATCCACAAAACCAAGACATCCTCCAACCACCCGAGCAAAGAAAGGAAGGGGACAAGTTAAGGAAAGCAGGGTTCCTTCTTCTCCCTATCTCTTCCTTCTCATTCTGTCTTCCATTGATCCCGATACAGTGACGATATTCACACTTTGGATTACCACCACACCACGCCTGAGACTTCTGGAAACACGCCCCAAATAAGGTAAGCGCACCCGGTTCCCCCATCCCTTTCTTTGTATCTTCCATCTCCTTCT
>NW_004798685.1:0-1111 GCF_000002075.1 Aplysia californica | reverse complement strand
CTTCTTCTTGTAAGGTTCCTTGTTTATTTCAAGAACACGTGTAAAGTTATATCAACGGCAACAACAACAGCAACAACAATAACAACCCTTATTCAATCTTTACACGCAGGATATTTTTTCGATCCCCGGATAATGTCAGTTCAAAATGTTTACTAACACAGTCGACCGTAAAAGATCTAACCCCTCCACCCCCACCCCACCCCACCCTTTCCGACCTATAAAACAACTCAGGTGTCAATCTAGTTTGGACTTTCATAAAAGTCTCACGATCCCCCCTATGGATTGACGTAGAACTTCACATAAAAAAAACCAAGGTGCACACTTAAGATGTACGTACGAGTTTTGTTATAATTGTTGTAGTTGTTGTTATTGTTGTTGGTGTTGTTTTGTTATAATTGTTGTAGATGTTGTTACTGTTGTTGGTGTTGTTTTGTTATAATTGTTGTAGATGTTGTTATTGTTGTTGGTGCTGTTTTGTTATAATTGTTGTAGATGTTGTTATTGTTGTTGGTGTTGTTTTGTTATAATTGTTGTAGTTGTTGTTATTGTTGTTGGTGTTGTTTTGTTATAATTGTTGTAGATGTTGTTATTGTTGTTGGTGTTGTTTTGTCATAATTGTTGTAGTTGTTGTTATTGTTGTTGGTGTTGTTTTGTTATAGACAGAACGAAATACTATCGGGAAAAGAAACAAAGCAGAATCTTCAAGTGGCGATCTCAAACAACCGTGGGAAAATCTGTGTGGGAAGAAAACTTAGGAAGAAAAAAAAAAGAGTTATCTGCAGCCACTATCGTGCAAACGTGAAATTAAAAAGTGATTAAATTAGGACAGACAGTCACCTTTTATTAAGAAAAGATCATTGAGACAGACAGACAGACAGACAGACAGACAGACAGACAGACAGACAGGCAGGCAGTCAGTCAGACAGGCAGGCAGACAGACAGACAGACAGTCAGTCAGTCAGACAGGTAGACAGACAGACAGCCAGGCAGGCAGACAGACAAGCAAAATGTATATATGTCTGTATAATGGTGTGTTGCGTCTGTGTGTGAGAGCACACGTATGAGTATGTGTATGTACGTGTCTGCGTGTGTTCAAGACAATGAAAGAGAG
>NW_004798684.1:93143-94744 GCF_000002075.1 Aplysia californica | reverse complement strand
CGAGGCGTGATGACCGGGGAAATGTAAGTAAACAAATACTCCAGATAATTAATTATAGGGGCCTACCACTTGACAAAGGACGTCCGGCTAGCGTGTGTCGTGTGTGTCGTGTGTGTCTTTGTGTCGTGTGCGTCGTTGTGTCGTTTCGTGAGGTTCAAAGGGCTGAGGCTAGATTGTCTCGTCTCCTGTTGTAGTGTCGTGTTTTATTTATCGTGTCGTTTTCGTATCGTCTCGTCTCGTACCGTGTTGTTTGAGAGAGATTTAGGCTGGTTTAAATTGTGTCGTGTGGTGTCGTGTCGTGTTGTGTCGTGTTGTGTCGTGTCGTGTCGTGTCGTGTCGTGTGTCGTGAACGACATTTTGTATGTTGTGGGTGAGACGTGTGGTTGAGTGTCGAGTTGTATCGTGTCGTGTGAAATGTGTCGTGATTTGTTGTGGGCGATATTTTATGTCTTTTCGTGTTGCTGCGAGTCGTCATAACGTGACGTTACGACGTAGTTTTTAGTGTGTGAGATATGACGTGTCGTGTCCCGTTTGTCGTATCGTCTCGTGGTGTTAAGCGAAAGCTTTAGGTGGTTTTTTGTTGTTTTTTAACTTGTCTTACATTGTGAGACATGTGATACTGTTACGTGTTGTGTCGTGAGCCGTATATTATTACGCTGTTTCGTGTCCAGTAAGACGTGTCGTGTCGTCAGCGATTTGTCGTTCCGTGTCGTGTTGGGTGCTTCGTGTCGTGCGTCGTGACGTATGTAACTGTGACGTGAGAGGTATTTCGTGTTGTGAGGTGTCGTGTATAACGTATCATATTGGGTCATGAAGTATTGCATAAGTATATCGTGTGGTCACATCTGACGCGCGCATGGTATCATGTTTTTTTTGTTTGTTTTTGTTTTTTTCTTGTTTGTTTGTTTGTTCGTTTATTTTCTTGTTTGTTTGTTTGTCTGTTTAAGTTTGGAGAAGCATATCGCTCGACATAAAAATGATCATAATAATATAGTGCTGGGAAAAAGACAGACAGACAGACAGACAGACAGACAGACAGACAGACAGACAGACAGACAGACTTGACCTGACTTAACCTGACCATACCGTCAAGAATTTATTTATAGAGACACCAGCCATCCATTTCTAGGTCCTGTTTTAATAATTTAGCCTCAACCCAAGGACTACTATACTAGTATAGTAGTCCTTGCCTCAACCTTAAGACACACAGAAACAAAAGACAGAATATTTTAGTTTAGTTTTAGTAGAGGTTTTACGAACGGCGCTCGCAACTGCATAACGTCACATTATTATGGGCGGCAGAAGATTAGAGGTGTTACAAGAGAGTAACGAACATAAAAAAGAAGAGGGACGATATAGATGTTTGATAGGAAAGAAGCAAACCACACCAGAGCACCCGCCAACCACCTACAGAGATAAACAAATAAAGAAGTAGGATTTACCAGTAGCACACTCCGGCCCTCCACCAACTACCCGCTCGCACGTCAAGTTAGTTACATCGTGTCGTCGCCTGCTGAGATACGTATCGTATCGTGTCGTGCTGTATCGTGACGGTGACGTTGGAGACACCTTGCTGGCGTCATTTGGTGTAACATGTCCCC
>NW_004798684.1:88360-89189 GCF_000002075.1 Aplysia californica | reverse complement strand
AGGCTGGTTCCCTACTTTTCCTCTCTGGCTACTGGCTGGTCCACCAAACGAGTGACGAGGTCAGCAAGAGGAACAAACCCACGCAAGAGAAACTGAACAGGTGACGTTACTGTCAGAACACCCGCGCACAGTTCACGTTATGGGTGCGGCTTTTTTTTTTCTTTTTTTTTTTTTTTTTAAGCCTTAGTTTTCGGCTTGTCAGCATTAACTTTTAATTCTTATACTGAAGGCTTTTCTTCCTGTAAATGCAGCCACTTTTGCCTTCTTAACTTTTCAACATCGTAAGCTTCCTAGTAACCATGCTGCTTGTGAACTTTTGCATAGAATAAATACCAAATAGTAGCAATGGTAGCCTAGCGGTTAGGTAACCAAACACGAAATCGTGAGACTTCGGGTTCGGAGGTTCGAGCCTCAACTCGTTCCAATATTGTGTCCTTGGAAAAGGCACTTTACACGGATTTCCTATTTGGCTCTGTCCTTTCGGAGTCCGACGTTAAACTTGGGGGGTCCTGTTTCGTAAATATAACCTACTAGCTGGGCCACCTTTCGATGAAAGAGATGATCGGTGCTTTAATATAAGCTAAAAGTGATTGGCCTTCTATATTTACACTCTACTGGAATTGGGAAATAAATATTGAGAAAAGCAAAAAATTAGGTCTAGATCAGTCTATACTCTCAAAACAAAATGCGCCTCGCGAAATATCACTTCTGGATTTTCTAAAATTACAGAGACAGAAGCGTCGGCCTTCAAAAGCGATTGGCGAAATAAAGAAATTTAGCTTTTTGCAGCAAAACTGTCTCAAAACTGAAAAAACCAAGGGCGCCATGA
>NW_004798684.1:85886-87651 GCF_000002075.1 Aplysia californica | reverse complement strand
TTCTTCTTCTTCTTCTTCTTCTTCTTCTTCTTCTTCTTCTTCTTCTTCTTCTTTTTCTTCTGTGGCATCGGTAACCTAGTGAATAAGCTACCGGACTGGTAATCGTGAGATTGCAGATTTGAGGGTTCGAGCCTCAGCTCGGTCCTCACGTTGTGTCCTCAGGAAAGGCACTGTGCACGAATGCCCCACTTGGCTCTGTCTTTTCGGTTATAGACGTTAAACTCAGAGGTCCCGCCTATTAAATAACATAACAGTGTTGATAGGGGCGTTAAACTGATACCATTTCACTATTTTTTATATTTTTTAGGGGCGTTATTATTATATCATTATTTTCAGTATAATATGTGTTGGAAGAACTGGGCTATAGTGAATTGTGGAGAGGGGTCGATCCAGTTCGGGTTATAAATCTGGCACATCGATTTATCTTCTGTACTGCTTGCGTCATAGAGTAGAGGGGTACGTTATCTTGTTGCTATTTGAAGACAGATTAAAGAAAAACACGTCAACACAATAACTGTCACTTAGTGCAAAAAGAAAGTAAGGAGAAAGTACGGACAGGCAGAAACAACAGAAGGTGAAAAAAATATAAAATTAATAAGAACACCATGGTGACACCCTGCAACAGCGTGTGTGTCTCGTTCGTCTAATGATAAGGGAAAAAAAGGAGGGGCGAAAAAATACCAAGCAAGCCGTTCCATAAATTGTCAGTCGTTTTGGTTAATTTCCAGTCCCCGCCGATCCCGCACGAAAGCGAAAATAGTTGTGTCTTCTGATCAGACAAACAAGTCCTGTGAAATGTTGTTTTCTCAAAAACCCGAGAAATCATGACCAAGAAAATGAGACATTGATTTAGGATTTCATCAAATTATTGGTCCCATGTGGTAGCTTTTACCCGTGCGTGAAAAATAAAACCAAAACAACTTTACCACCCTAAAAGGTATAAATTCACATCAAATCTGGATTTTTAGGACACTTTCTCATTCTGCGGTGTGCACTGAGTTTTATGAACGTAAGCCCAGCGGTAACATTTTAGCTGAGTATCGCGGCCATGTTTTCATGGTCGGCCCGGGGTATGAACTGGAAGAAACACAATTTTCATTTTTGCATTTCGTCATACCTCCTTTCGTCCCAGCTGTTTTCTTCCCTCATTGATTCGATTTGTACTTATAGGATACATGTACTGCAATTGCCACTCCGATTCCAAAATGCTTTTATGATGAGCGGAGAACATTCATAGTTTATTATCACATCAACAAGGGGTGAAAGTAGGCTTCCTTGCAGGATTCAAATTTGGGGAGAAAAGTTTGAAGATCAAAATGTCCCTGGTAGAATAGTTTCGATAATAATCCTTGTAAAAAAATCTTGTTAGAATGTTTTATGATTACAGGGTAAAACTTTGCGCATCGTTTATAGTTAGTCTGCCACTGCCTCATGGGATGATAGGCTGAAATTTCCAGCAAACAGCAGAGACAAATTCTCTTTGAGAAATTAGCCTAATTTTCGTATTTCTTTGTTTGTTCTTGTCTTTTTAGCACTGTCGTTTTTCTTCTCCGTGTCATTCACTGCCTGGTTACGAGAGAGAGAGAAGGAGAGAGAGAGAGAGGGGAGGGGAGAGAAGGAGGGAGAGAGAGAGGGGAGGGGAGAGAAGGAGGGAGAGAGAGAGAAAGCGAGAGAGAGAGAGGGGGGGGGAAGAAGGAGAGAAAGAGAGAGACAGTAATAGATAGATAGAGAGATATAGAGATAGAAATAAAAGAGAGACATGAAC
>NW_004798684.1:84519-85637 GCF_000002075.1 Aplysia californica | reverse complement strand
GACACACAGACACACAGACAGACAGACACACAGACAGACAGACACACAGACACACAGACAGACAGACACACAGACAGACAGACAGACAGATATCGAATGGTAATCGATTACATGGTATTGCATGTGAGATTAAAACGGTAAGAATTGGGGCTACACTAACGTAGGACGAAAATTACGAAAACGGGTAATGAAACGATGATGTGGGACGAAAACGGGTGCACGGTATGAACGAACTGAACGATGCAGTCACACCACAGAACGTCCCAGTCCTTTTTAGTTTTAAGTAAGAGTTTTACAGCACTTGCAACACAATAAGATCATAAAAGTGCCGTCGACAATTAGATCTATAGGTGTTACAAAAGAGTACCAAATACCCCCAAAAAATATATTTGGGAGAGATAAGGTTGACAGACGTTTGATTGGAAAGGAGGAGCAAACCACAGCAGACCACCCGCCAACCACCTACTGTCCCAATCTAGATCCGATTTGGGATTTAAGTGTCTTTTTCTTTTCTTTAAAAAAATAGTGCCTACAATTTCTTTCATTCTGAAAACAGTTGTGTCTTCGAACTCACACAAACCATAACATTTTACTACATCTACTTTACTTTACTTTATTTGAACTTTCTGATCGAAAACTTGTTTCCATGCATCTTACTTAAGTTATAGAACCGTACAGGAAACATTTCCGTTGAAGATTTAGAAGAAGTGATATTATTTGTCTGATTACAATCAACAAGAGAAACAGAATGACGGCCGAAATAGCTTGAACACAGGAGTAAAATAGCCTGACTAATTGGGCAAAAATTTCATGATGAAAAATGAAAAAAACATACAAACAAACAAGCAAACAATACCCCCCAAAACCCAACAAAATGAAGTAAAAAAGAAGAAAAGTTGAGAGAAAAAAAAAAAAAAACAAGGAAAAAAATACTTTGCCCTGAAATTGCCCAAAATGTGATTATGAGAACATTGAATGTCATCATCCACTCCCGTGCGTGATTCAGGGTGAAGGTTTGCTGCAGCCTATAAATGCGCATGAGGCAACGAGTGAGTGAGTGTATTTGGATGGGGGGGAAAGAGCAGAAAATGTTCCTTTGAGGGGGTAGGGGGGGGGCA
>NW_004798684.1:79649-80913 GCF_000002075.1 Aplysia californica | reverse complement strand
CATCGGCATAAAAATGATAATTCAATCCATGATTTTGTAAAATGCTTGCTAAGGGCTGTGTATATAGTGTGATTAAAAGTTCCATGGCTAATATTAGACTAGATCTTGTCTTTATATGTAATATTTTTACACCACTATATGAAGCAAATCAAGGGCTTTCACATGATATTAAATTCCTAGAAAACACAAGTCATAATCCTGAGAAATGGCGAAAAAATGCATAGAGCTGTTTCATAGAGCTATTTCAGCAGCCTGCTAGGCTTACCTTTAGAATGAATTAAAGGATCTAATCTCTCATAAACTACTGGCCAATGCATTCCTTCCAGATCTTGGGACCTTACAGGTAGGTCCTTGAGGCTTGGGGCCTTGCTATTCAAAAGAGGCCTGGGCTTGACACAGCGGCCTTGCTGGATTTTTGCAGACAATAATAATTTAAGGATTGACAAAAAAAAATGCAGTGTGCCAGCTCAACTGGATCGTCGTATGCTAAGAGTTGGTTTAGGCCTATACTTACTTGTGTTTTACGTACACACACAGACAGAGAGAGAGAGAGAGAGAGAGAGAGAGAGAGAGAGAGAGAGAGAGAGAGAGAGAGAGAGAGAGAGAGAGTCAAAGTTGGGAAGTTACTTTTCGGGTATTCCCAAGGAATAATAATAGACATAGGCCAAAAAGCAAAATATCTAATAATAGGATTATCGGGAAAACTAACGGAAGTCACAGCAGCAAGTCCATCCTCATCCTGTTTACTGTTTACTGTTTACCATCTAGGAGGCAACCATTCGCAGGTAATCCAAGTGCCCTTTGCCTTCTATTATCGGCATACTTGTCATAGCAACGCAACTACAAATTACACATAGATTCTAGATCTACATGTGCTGAACATAGTAAGTGGGTTGAAGAATAGCAACTCACTTTTTTCACAAACGGATGAGATACATGCTATAGTTTTGTGAGTGCTGCTGATTGCTGGAAGGGTGACTTCAACTTCAAAATTAAAAAAGGTAGGTTCGACAGTTCGACGATTTCAATTCTAGGCTACTACCGGTACACTAGGTCTACACTCTACTCTTCTTTAGTCTTTAGGCCTACACTAGGGAGACTAGGCCTATGTCTTCTACTGAGTACTAGATCTAGATTTTTTAGATCTAACATACTGCCTTACTTTTTACTTCGGTTTTGTTATTACTATAGACTATAGCTATAGAAAGTGGCTATTCTCACCCGCCCGGAAGTTCGTTCTCGCAAGATCTACTCCTCCCCTCTT
>NW_004798684.1:73089-78137 GCF_000002075.1 Aplysia californica | reverse complement strand
AGAGAAGAAAATTTTTCTGTCGCTACTCGGATTCGAATCCGGGACCTTTAAATGAGAGGCCAACACCTTAACCTCTAGGCCACGAGAGCCCCTATGAAATGTTTTTGGGGTCAAACTACAGTATCTATTATTTGCATCCCCCATTGTAAACCCTCGTCTAACTTTTTGGTAAACATGAGGAGGGAACCTCCCAATTGGTCCAAAGCGCAGAAATTTCGACTTAATTAGGCTAAGTATGATATAATATAGTTTGAATAAAAACTATCAAATATTTAAAAAATCATTTGGCACCAAGGAGTCTATTGATTCGCACTTCGAGAGGCATTGCACGGCATTTCATTCGCCGAACCTGTGACACTGCCATGACGCATTTCTATGAGGTCCAGGAAGAATGTCAGATTTAATGATTCGATGTATGACAGGAAACAAGGCTATTTTTAAAAATAAAATATAAACTGAAAGTAAAGTTGTTCTTCTTTCTTTGAGCTATTGAATGATCAAAATCAACCCGGAAATAGTGGGTATGTGTGTGAATTTTAAATGTAAATATGATGAAATGGAGGGTGCAATGAAGCTGAAACTTGAACAAATGGAAGGAAGCTTTGAAAATATAAAAATTCAGCCCGTAAAGATATCTTGACCGACGAAAACATGTTGAAAAGTCATTTCTCGATATACCGTACTGTATACTGGTAATTTTGAAGTTGCTTTAGGAGTTGGTTATTCTTTAATTTGTCGAAATAGACTGGTAATGAATGAAAATACGATTGTCAGAACTAAAATATATAACTTGCCCAAACTATACACTGCAGCGGAAACTGGCTCATTGGAATCAGTCGGCCTTTTTTTTTTTCTAAAATAGATAGAGTTTGGCGGTTTTTCCAGATCCATTTGTAAAGTAAAAATTCTTATGGATTCCGAAAAAACAATATAATTCAGAGGATTATCTTCCTTCCTTTTCCAGGATTTCAGAGCGTACTTCAGGACAAATCCCTAGGTGGAAAATGGTTAATTTCGGACGAATATAAAGTCAGTTTTCATGTTAAACAGATAAAAGTCATCTCCATCCGACGTTTTGTCCTTGGGAAAGGAAATTTGCACAAAATTCCCATTTGGCTTGGGCCTTTCGGAGATTGACGTTAAACTCGGAAGTCCTACCTCTCAAATCACCTAATAGTGTTGATAGAGGCGTTAAACTCAAACCATTTCACTAATTTCACAAATAAAAGTGAACAAGAAACAATACCTGAGTATGAGACGGCAGTGAAAGTAAAATTATACCTTATTATCTATAAAGTCAGTATTATTTTGTAATCATTATATTGTGCCATAGTGCTGTGGAATCAGGCGCTCGTCAAAATAATGAAATCGAAGAAACCGATCTTATCACGCTTTGGGCAATTTTATCAAATTTACACCATTTTTATATCCATCTAAAAACATATTTCTTTGTGGCTTTACTGAAAAATGTTGATCAAATGCTCAAAAAATGTAAATTCACAGAAGTTTTCAAGAACACTCACGCTTTAGAAATAACCAAACCTTTGCGGCCATTCTCTCACTAATTTTACCTCTGACACCAGATAAGCCTCTCCTCCTACAATCGCAAATGTCCCAACTTTTACTCGAGGTAGATGAATATTTTTTTTCATAAAAAGTAAGGCAAACAAAGCTTTTGAATTATATTTACTAATAGAGAATCTAACCCGATATGCCCAAAAGATTAAAGAAGACCTGATTCTACCATTTTGTGACATTTTGTAACACTTTAGATCACACATTAAATCATTGATTTAACACTAGAAAGCAATCTAAAGACGCCAAAAGTAGTAACAATTTTAAGTTTATAAAGCAAAAAAAACCCCTGAAAGCTCTGTTTTTGATCTAGCCGCATTATTACTTGAGTTACCTCTCATTTCTTAGACAGGGCAGGGAGTTGTTGTTTTTTTTTACAATATGAGCATATTATTTATATTTACCATTTAAACTTGATGTAGTGTCAAATCCAGACTTACAAGAGCTCCTAGAATGAAATTTTTATATCTTTTGGTGAGAGAAGTTTTCAAAAAGTTTTTGGCTGTAAAATTTGAAACTATTTCTTTCCCTTTTTTTGTTTCTCTCTGTCTTTTTTAGTTTTAGTAAAAGTTTTACGGCACTTGCAACACTATATAAGTCATATAAGTACTGAAGATTAGAGGTGTTACAAGAGAGTAACAAACACAAAAAAGAAGTAACCGAGATTATAAGGATGATAGATGTTGAATAGGAAAAGAGAAAACCACACCAGAGCACCTGCCAACCACCCACTCAGTCTGTCTAATAATCCCCCCACGATGAATAGCCATCATTGTGTTGACTTGCGTTACTTTACTCAAACAAACGAGTACTTGTTCTCCTTGTTACAATAATATAATTGTTGTCTTCATCATCAGCTTTTGTGGTTGAATGGTTAGGCTCTCATCTGTCAAACTCAGAAAATGGGAGTTCTATTCCTGAGTCTCTCTCTCTTGCCCTTTTTAACTCCCTTTGGAGCATAGGCCATCAACAACCTTTCTCCAGCGAAGCCTGTCCTATGCATCCTTTTCTAGCTGTTTCCATGATGTCCCCGCCTTTTCCCTTTGCGCTTGTACCGCTCCTCTCCATATCATCTTTGGTTTTCCTTTCTTACGTTATCCTTGTGGATTCCTCGTCAAAGCCTGTCTGATGATGCTTGTCAGGGATTTCCTCAGGGTGAGCCCAATCCATTTCCATGTTTTCATCTGTATGTCTTCCTTAACTGGCCTTTGGCTTGTTCTTTCCCACAGTTGAGCATTTGTGACTCGATTGTACCACTTGGTCCCCACTATCCTTCTTATTCCTGAGTAGAGAAGTCCTTTTTTTTAAACGAATCATCTTGTCTTGCAGCTGAGATGTTGTAGTCCTCTCCGCCTGTGGTGGCCCTGTCAGACTGGCGTGGAAGTGACCGGCTTTCTTTCGGATCTAATTTGTAGCGATAGAGTAGGGGTAAAACACATTAATTTACAATTATTTTTCCAATTAACAATTACGTGTGCTGCTCACAGTCACTCAACTGGGCTGTTACATTCTGCCTATCCTATGGCTGACCCCCGGGTTTTATGCACCCTTCATAATTTAGCAAAATTTGATCATTTTTTTGCATAATTTCTAATCACTCTCCTTTATCATTCTTTGTTAAAATTAACAGAATCGCATAATTTCACATTTTTGGGCTCAGTTTGCATAATTTCAGATTTTTTTGGGCATAAAACCATGGGGACAGCTATTGTCCTGTTTTATTTCTCTCTTATAAGATAGAGCTAACTTTGTAACACTTAACTAGCTTCTGGGGTGTAGCGCCCCCACTGTAGTGGTTGGGGGCTTCGTCATTGCACGCAGATGACTTGAGTTCAATTATCGTTAGAGGTGAACTTTTTTTCAAATATTTCCACCTCTCTATCTGTCTGCTGACGCAGGGGTAGGCCCAGAGCTACCTACTTGGGGAGCCTGAACAAGTGGGTGACAAGGAAAGATCAGGGAAACGTATCTATTTTAAGATCATCTGAGCGAAGGAATGAATGGAGAACCATGATCGCCGATGTCTGTCACAGATCTGGCACTGGATGATGATGATGATCCTGTCTGCTGGGACATTGTATCCCTCTCAGCCAAGGTTTGCCTTGAGAGGCAGGATCGAAGCAGCCCATCACCTAAATGATATGAATAGTGTTGATGGTTGCCTAAAATACCTACATTTTCGAAAAAAAAAAAAAAAGGATCTCTTATGAGATTGAGCTTGCTTCATGGTGCTGGTTTATTAATGTCAATAATGTCGTGTCTGTTCAATCCGAACTCAGTGGGTGGTTGGCAGGTGCTCTGGTGTGGTTTGCTTTTTCTTCCCTATCAAACATCTATCGTCCTGATCTCCCCTCCTTCTTTTTTTGTGTTTGTTACTCTTTTGTAACGCCTCTAATCTCTGGCACTTTTATGACCTTATTGTGTTTCGAGCGCCGTAAAACTCTTACGAAAACTAAAGTACAATCCAAACTCATCATCCTCATCACTGCCCTTCTCACCCTGCTTCAGTGTATAGGCCACGAACAAACTCTTCCCCCCTATCCTGGGCTAGCCTATGTTACGTCCCACTTTTCTATAACGTCAATATTTGTGGATCCAAACTCAATTAGGACTTTTCTCTCAAGTCCACTGCCGTACCAATTATTAACTTTTGCATTTTAGTTTAAAATGGACTCTTGTACCCTTTCTGCATCTTGTGTCTAAGACAGGAGGGCGTATCTGCACTACAAATAGGATATTTCACTATGGCAAACAGACGTAACTGAAGGACCATGTCCATATTTCCAATGGCAGCCCAACGTAACTCAAAATTTAAAAAAATGCAGATACGTCGCTATGCCTTGGCACGGCAGAACTGTGGTATATGCATTCTCTTCTCTGCTGTCCCACCTTGTCGTAGAAGTAGACGTTTTCGGGTGACAGGAGGATAAAACTTTTGCTAGAACGAAAACTTCTTCTCACTCGTCAGTTGATATGTTGTAAAGTCTGTCTGTATGTCTGTTTGTATGCCTGTCTGTATGCCTGTCTGTATGTCTGTCTGTATGTCTGTCTGTATGTCTGTGTATCTGTCTATTGGTGGTATTTGGAGGCTCCACTGGTAGGCTCCACTTTTGTTCTTTGACTTTTATAGGCCTATATCTATATGAGCCATTGCCAAAAGGTCACCACTTCCTTAGTAGCAATACACCAAATTTCAAACACTCATATATATATATATATATATAATACATATCTTTTTCACACTTTTCTTGGCACCGAATGGCCGCTATCGTACCGTTTTGTTTCTCTTTACCCAAACAAACAAAAACGTTGTAGTACAGAATGAACTGCCCGGTGGCTGGAGGTTTTTTGCAAGTCGAGACAGTTTTTTTAAAGAGGGATAAACATTAGAAGCGAATGGTTAGAGGGCGCCTCTGGTAGGTCCTACTTCTCTACCCCCTCCCCCGCCCTGTTGTGTCTGTTTGTCCGTCTGT
>NW_004798684.1:68265-70233 GCF_000002075.1 Aplysia californica | reverse complement strand
GGGGGGGGTGAGAGGGGGTTGATTAAATTGTTTAGGGTAATACAAGGCACATTGTACTCTTCTGACACTCGTATTATGGTGGTTGGCGGGTGGTCCAGTGTGGATTGCTCCTTCTTACCTAACAAACACCTACCGTCCTTATCAGTATCTCTCTTCCTTCTTCTCATTGTAATTGTATGCTACTATTTTGTAACGCCTCGAACCTTCGACGCTTAGAAGTCATATATTTATTATTTTAGAATGTAAAATATATTTAAAATGTAATCTTACTACTAATGGAGCTAAGGCCAAATTTTGCGAACGGTATATTCTCAGAAACTAGAGAATGAAAAAATATGAAACTTTGCCAATACCCATGACTTGTATAACATAATATTATATGAGCTAATTTCGTTGCAAGTGTCGTGAAGCTCTGACTTTAATAAATAAAATAAAGGATCCAAGTTGACAGTTGATAAAGTGTGTTGAAGTTGCTTATATTAGCGTCCTGTTCCAACAGTTGATAAAGTGTGTTGAAGGTGCTTATACAAACGTCTTGTTCCATAATCTCCTGGCCCAACAATCGAGCACCAGGACCGAAATATTCTGTTGGTCACAACAGATAGAACCAGTTTTCGTCCCACATTTCTTTCTTTAAAAAAAAAATAATTTCGTCGTACTTTTTTTCGATCCTTGGGCCCTTTTAGATTAGATTACTCATAGGTTATCGATACTGCAGTTGCCACTCCGATTCCAAAGTGGTTTAGAGGGGCTATTCCACGGCAACTGGCAATACTTTCTTACAATGATGACACTAATTCAATATCAATTGATTTATTTCCACTTTTTTCTTTGCTTTTTTGGCGCTCGCAACTGCATAAGGTCATATGATGAGCGCGTGGGACACACCAAATATTTTCAGTTGGTAGGAAATTTTGGATTTTGCCGGGATGGCAGCCGAAGCCTACTCTTATCGATTTTAGACCACCTAGGGATCTTTAACGTGCGCAACTTGCACACGGGACCTCCGAGATTTTTCGCCCTTGTCCGAGAAGGCTAGGTGTAGATCTTTCCTACCAGAAGATCATGGGCGTGGCTGAAAGACAGCAGTAAGAAGGAGTCAAGGAGTAGCAGTAGAGAGACTGCAGAAAGAGTCAGGAGCCCAGAGGAGGGGGCAAAGGAGGTGAGGGGGTAGGGGCAGAAAGAGGAGACGAAAGCAGACGACAGAATATTGATCGAGAGAGCAGGGAAGGAGGTGAAAGGAGACAATTTTAGAGAAGAAAATGGTTCTGTTGTAACCCAAATTCAAACCCAGGACGCTTGAATAAGAGGCGAACACCTTAACCTCTAGGCAACTTTAAATGATCAGAACATTAATTGTAAGACGTATTAAGAATGATATTAAATGCAGTCATTTTCGAGAGAGAGAAAAAGCCTGACTTTATATGCTAATTCTGTGATGTGTTTAGTTTCGGTAACTGACGGGAAAGAACAAAAAACCCACATTAAATTGTCCCGTCAGTTAGATCTACCGTGGAATAGCCCAACTTTAATGACGCGGGGAGTAAACTTGCTGAATTCGCATGATTTTGTTTCGTGCAGCACTCCGCCAGTTCTGTCAGGCTGGAGTTTGGTGCCCTCTTCACACCAACGTGATTATATGTGTTACGTCGCACTGGAATCAGGCGCTCGTCAAGTTTTGTGGTATGTGGAGTTATTGGTATCATCTGAAAGCTTTGCTTTGCTTTCAAATTAAGAAAAAAATACCAGTCTATCTTTAATAGAGGTCAAGATAGATATTTGCGATTGAAGGAGGGGATGCAGCCTGGTTTCAGTCGTGAAATGGCTGCCAAAGTTTGGTAACTTCAATTGCTTAAGTGTCACTAGTCAGTGAAAACTGCACAATGACATATTTTGTGCCTTTTAGTAACGTTTTTCTGTAAGATTCAAGTAGAGACGTGTTCTTACATGGACATAAAAGGGATTCAC
>NW_004798684.1:65997-67624 GCF_000002075.1 Aplysia californica | reverse complement strand
CGGGAGAGGGAGCGGGAGAGAGAGAGGTGGGTGGTGTCGATTGTAACTTTGGATCGCATTCGCTCACATTATATTGCGAACATGGACGAAAACGGGGTAACATTGTGGCTGGAATGAAAGTGGGACGAAAACGGGTAACAATTATATGGCTGAGAAAGAAAGTGGGACGGAAATGGACAGTGACGCGAAGATGTAGGACAATAACAAGTGCACTGGTCTCCCTTTTGTGCTTAGTTTTTTCAAAGTGATCGCGAATGTGAAATATCGGGACGTCAAACTACGGCGTTGTATAGGCCTAGTACCACATTTATTTATGGAGGCTTACGAAAACAGCGGGCGGTTGGAAGATTGTACCGCTGATAGGTCATACTTCTCTAATCATGTCGTCATTTATTTCTTCTCCTTTTTTTCTGCCTAACTTGCTCCTATACCCCCCTCCACTTGCTCCTATACCCCCCCCTTCTCCCCCCCCCTTCTCTCTTTTTTCTTCCTCCAAATGGTCGTGGGGAGGTTGAAAGTTGCTCTATGTGGGGGGTTTTTTCCTTCTTTCCAAACATTTATCGTCCTCATTTATTATTTGTCTCCTCCTTCTTTTGCGGGATGTTGAAAGGCGCCGCTGGTAGGTCCTACTTCTTTACGTTAATTCTGTTGTTTCATTCTATCTGCATGTCGGTCTTACTTTTTCTCAGCGCTAAATGACCATTATTTTGCCGATGTGCTTCATCTTTCTTAGTGGGTGGTTGGCGGGTACTCTGGTGTGGTTTGCTCCTTCTTTCCAATCAAACATCTATCGTCCTTACTAAAACTAAACTCACCTTTCTCAAACAAACAAAACAAACGAACAAACCTTCTTTTCTTTGTATGTCACTCTCTAGTAGCATGGGCTCTAACCTTCAACACGTCACACTTCGTCGGTGGTTGGTGGGTGCTATGGTGTGGTTTGCTCCCTCTTTCCTATCAAACGTTTACCGTCCTGATCTCTTCTATTTATTTTCTGTGTTTGGTACTCTCTTGTAACAACTCTAATCTTCGGCACTTATATGACCTTATTGTGTTGCAGGTGCCGTAAAACTCTTACTGTAAAAAATCCTCATACTTTAAGCACGCTCGCTCTGGTCATTCCACATTGCTTTTGTTTTGGTAAGGGTTTTACGGTACTCGCAACTGAATAAGGTCATAATATGTGCGCGCGAGACACATTAAACATTTTCAGCTGGGTAGGAATTCTGACTTTTTCCCGGATAGCGGCCGAAGCCTACTCTTATCAATGTTAAGACCTCCAAGGGATCTTCAACGTGCGCAACTTGCACTCGGAACCTCTACCATTTTTAAGCCTTATCCGAGAAGGCCAGGCGTTAGATCTTACACTACCATAGGATGTGGCTGAAAGATAGAAATAAGAACGAGCCAAGGAGTAGCAGTAGAAAGGCTGCAGAAAGAGTCCTCAGGAGCCCAGAAGAGGGGGCTAAGGGGAGGGGGGCAGAAAGTAGAAACGAAAGAAGAACATTATTAGAGAGCAAGGAAGGATGTGAAAGGAGGGGATTTTAGAGAGGAAAATTTTCCTTCGCTATCAGGTTTTGATCTCGGGACCTATTGAATGAGAGACGAACACAGTAACCTCTAGAAC
>NW_004798684.1:62886-64288 GCF_000002075.1 Aplysia californica | reverse complement strand
CTTCTTCCCAATCAAACATCGATCGTCCTGATCTCTCCTACTTCTTTTCTGTGTTTGTTACTCTCTTGTAAAACCTCTAACCTTCGGCACTTCTAATATGTCCTTACAGTGTTGCAAGTGCCGTAAAACTCTGACTAAAACTAAAACTGAATCGTATATTGTTTACTTACGTGGGTGGTTGGCAGGTGCTCTGGTGTGGTTTGCTCCTTCTTCCCTATCAAACGTCTATCGTCCTGCCTGATCTCTCCTACTTCTTTTCTGTGTTTGTTACTGTCTTGTAACACCTCTAACCTTCGGCACGTATACTATGACCTTATAGTATTTTTTAGTGAACACATTTTCTACCTCACTGCGAGACTATTTTTCTCATATAAAATTTTACACATATGCATTTATATTATATGTATAATACGTTGTTTTACGTACGCACTTGTCGACCATCAATGATTTATTTATAGAGGCACCAGCCATCCATGTCCAGGTGCTGTTTTAGCCAAACGCACTTGTCGATTAATTTTTAAGATGTGATGTCTTTTTCGTTGTAATGCGCATTGAGCATCTTTTAGAAAATGGAAATGCGCAGTATAAATGCTTTTTATTATTATTATTATTATTATTATAGTGTTGCAAGTGCCGTAAAACTCTTTCTAAAACTAAAACTGAATTAGGTGTTGTTTACGTCCCCATCGACACGATTTAGAACATGAGAACGTTTCGACGTGGTTGGCTCCTTCTTTCCTATCAAACATCTGTCGTCCTGACCTCTCTTACTTCTGTTCTGTGTTTGTTACTGTCTTGGAACACCTCTAACCTTCGGCCCTTATAGTGCTGATCTGATAGTTTTGCAAGTGCCGTAAAACTCTCACTAAAACTAAAACCAAATTAGTTGTTGTTCTGTCCCCGCGGTTTTATGCACACCAAAAAATGTGAATTTATGCCGACTGAGTCCAAAAAATGTGAAATTATGCGCTTCTGTTAATTTTAACAAAGAATGATAGAGGAAAATAATCAGAAATTGTGCAAAATATGATCAAATTTTGCTTAATAATTATGCGGGGTGCGTAAAACCCCGGGGACAGGTTGTAAACGTTCCCATCGACACGATTTCGAACATTATAACTTTTCGGAGGCAGGCTCAGACACGGCCTATCAAGTACTGCCTACAGTGGAGGCCGTTTCCGACTAAGAGGGATACTGTTTTAGTAAGAGTTTTACAGTACTTGCAACACGATAAGGTCATATAAGTACCGAAGATTAGAGGCGTTACAAGAGAGTAACAACTATAAAAAAGGAGGAGAGCTCTGGACGATAGATGTTTAATAGGAGAGACTGAGCAAACTTCACCAGAGCACCCGCCAACCTCCCAGCAGAAAGATGGGGATGCTGGATTAAAAATAATGAT
>NW_004798684.1:58992-60347 GCF_000002075.1 Aplysia californica | reverse complement strand
TGTGTGTGTGTGTGTGTGTGTGTGTGTACACGTGGTGACCACCAAACCAATGTGCCAGGATCTGACAATAAAGTATGTATCTTATCTTAATACCCATCTGATTCCCCGCCATTCCTGGGTCAGGGTTTGGTGTCACCAGACAGAGAGTTTTGGTATCACCCACCACGACAATAAGGTACGGCTGGTTTGGCATGGAACGAAAACACCCTCTTTGCCTTACTTTGTTTGAAATGTTTTTTTGTTTTGTTTTGAGTTGGGTTTTTTTACCCCCAGAACAATGTTAGAATAATTAATAAATAGTGAATAATTTTGAATAAAGATCCGAGACCATTGAGAAAGAGGTGCTTGAAGGAAGAATGCGGGGCAGGAGAGCTAGGGGTGGACAAAGAGGAACATGGATGGATCGCATTATAACATGGACTGGTCTAGATACATGCACAATAGCAGAATTCGCAACGGCAGCTCGCGACCGTGAAGGATAGCTGATAGTCATTACCCGTCAGCCTCTAAGTCAGAAATGACACCTTTAGATAAAAATAAAGATCTTTCAACATTTCAGTGCTCCTCTCTAATGTTTTTTTTTTATCCCTTGCTCATTTATTTGAGATTGACGCCATCTGATTAATAGAAAAAAGTGCGTAAGTTAGTGTCCAACAGTGTATTACATACATACTTAGTATGACAAGTAACTGTTACAGATAGAGATTCAAGGATTATTGATGTAAGTCATTGATCTGAGAGCAATGCTGATTTTAGAAATAATGGTGGTAATTAGTGATGATGTAGGATTGTGTTGAAGTAATATAGTCCTATCTTCTTCTGCTCGAATGAGTCGTGATCTCAATGGACGTGGGCACTCTCTATCCCGTTCCCTACTGGAACCATCTTTACGGTCACCGTGAAGTTCCGAAATGGTGGGCACAATCTCTGCTAAGGTGACTAATATTGGCATTTGCGATGTTGGGTATGGAATGTGGTGTTCCTCTGTCACTGTGCACCATCAGCTACTAACCCGAATTGGGTTTCTAATACTTCGGGTCTTATCTTGTTTCTCATTCTTACCGTCAGTATTCTCAGTGAAACATTTTAGTTTCATTGAGTGATTCATGAGACTCATTATTTCCTAGCGTTCGTAGTCTCTGTGGTTCTAAGCTTTTTTGGAGTAATGACAATGACAATGATGACAATCTTTATTCATCTCGCAGGGAGAAATTTGTTTTGGTCGTTAACAATGGCAGTAGACGTTACAAAGGTTGGATGCACTCACGTGTATGCACAACAAGACAGGACATTAGTAAATACATGTCTCACGTGCTGAAACAACCCGCTCCGTAAAACATTCTCTCTCTCTCTCT
>NW_004798684.1:47536-56353 GCF_000002075.1 Aplysia californica | reverse complement strand
TGCAAACTGTGCCCCCAAAAAATGTGAAATTATGCGATTCTGTCAATTTTAACAAAGAATGGTAAAGAAAAATAATAAGAAATTATGCAAAAAATATTCAAATTTTGCTAAATTATGCGGGGTGCATAAAACCAGATCGACAGAATTTATGCTTCTGGTTTTCTACTCATGTCTCTGCCCTCCATATATTGTATTTTGCTTCTTTCTCCACAGAATCCTCTTGACGATCTTGTCTCTGCCTGAGATCAGTCAAACAAACAAACAAACAAACAGACAAACAAAAAACCATGTCGATGTTCACGAAGGACGAGGCTCTCTCCTTCCTCAAAAACAACTTGAAAGTGCGGGATGTGGAGAAAAGACTGGAGACTGACCGCCGGTCACTTCTGGATGACTTTGTGGTGGCCATGCAGACACAGTTGGTCTTCCAGAACTTGAGACTGCTCAGTGTGCCCAAGGCCCAGCGGTGAGACAGTAGATGATTATTATACAAGACAGTTGATTATTATACGAGACAGTAGATAATTATACGAGACAGTAGATAATTATATGAGACAATAGATGAGACAGTTGATGATTATACAAGACAGTAGATGATTATACACGACAGTAAATGATTATACAAGACAGCAGATGATTATACAGGACAGTAGATGATTATAATACAAGACAGTTGATGATGATTATACAGAACAGTAGATGATTATACAAGACAGTAGATGATTATACAAGACAGTAGAAGATTATACAAGACAGTTGATGATTATACAATAGAAATAGATGATTATACAAGACAGTGTACAAAACAGTAGATGATTATACAAGGCAGTAGATGGTTAGACAGGACAGTAGATGATGATACAGGACAGTAGATGATTATGTACAAGACGGTAGATGATTATACAGGACAGTAGATGATTATGTACAAGACAGTAGATGGTTATGTACAAGACAGTAGATGGTTATATTAGACAGTATACAAAACAGCAGATGATTATACAAGACAGTATACAAAACAGTAGATGATTGTACAAGACAGTAGATGATTATGTACAAGACAGTAGATGATTATACATGACAGCAGATGATTATACAGGACAGTAAATGATTAAGTGAGAAGATTGGGGATTATAAGCTTATGAGAAGGTTGATAATTAAGTAAGAGGATGTATGATTATGTGAGAAGATGGGGATTATATGAGAAGGTTGATAATTATGTGAGAAGATAGATAATTATGTGAGAAGGTTGATAATTATGTGAGAAGATAGATAATTATGTGAGAAGAGATGATTATGTGAGAAGGTTGATAATTATGTGAGAAGATAAATGATTATGTGAGAAGATTTAGGATTATTTATACATATGTATATGTCATTTTTTTCTGGTCCCGATAATGTCGTTACAGAGAGGCTGCACTGTATTTTGACTTTTCATTTGAAAGTTATGCTGTTATTGTATGATCCTCAGGCGTCGACAGACAGTGGAAGAAATCAAGTCCGACCTCCTGTCGGGAGTGGGCGGTCTGTGCTACAACCTGAACGTCTCGGCCTTTTTCTTGCTCCAGGCCCTGGGCTACAGGGCCAGCATGGTGCACGCCACCTGCACCTCCAGCGTACTCTTCCCAGACAATCACGTGGTCGTTTACGTCTGTGACGTGGCCACGCCCGGCGACAAGTTCCTGGTGGAGGTCGGGTTCGGATTCCCGACGTACCGCGCCATAAGTCTCGACTTTGAGAAAGAGTCCCCGGAATACATTGACTCGTTCATCGAGTATAAATACATACGACATGAGGGGAAAGTTCTGCGCATGCACCGGAAAGGCTGTCCCATCAGGGCTATGGGGAAGAAGAATCCGCTGGTGGATTTTGTGGTCGGTGATTGGAGACGGTTTTATTTGGTGGAGCCGGAGAGCACCACACAGCTAGCAGAGTTTGACGAAGACTTTGACCAAGTCTTTCAAAATCCTGCTGCCTCGCCATTTCATGGGTCTTTCCGTGTGATTGGTTTTCCCAACCGGAAGGCGGTCATGGTCGTCAATCAGAAGACAATGATTGAAGATGATAAAGGTATGGAGATTTTAATAAAAATCTGTATCAATAGTTTTTGGCCTAAACGAACTAGATTCTAAGTCTGTGCAAGCTAATTTTTTTTCAGGATAATGAGCCTAACATAAAAAAAAAAAAGAAATGAAGTAAAAGGTCTGGATCTATGAATGCTGTATTCTCCAGGTTTTTCATACATGTTTGAAGGACATGAAGTTGATAAAGCAATGAGTCTTGATTTATTTTTAATAAATACCCTACTTTGGCAGGGTTCCCACAAATATTGGGTCACCCTGTGAAAATATATTATACGGCATGTGCAGTCTACATATGTGTCACTATGCCATGTGGTGGAATCAAGCGCTTGTCAATTTTTGGACATTTGAATTTATTGATACAATCTTAAAGTTAAAGTTTGTTCGTTTGTCTTGCTTTCAGTGAAAAAAAATACTATAATACATGTAGTAATTATAATTATGATCATCATCATCATGGTCCTCATCGTTATAATAATAATAACTCTTTTCTTTCCCTCTGATATTCCTGTCTGTCTATCTTGTTCTTATCCCTGCACTGAATGTCTTTTATTATATATGGATGTGCCTTTCTTTATCCTAACTCTATTAAAATAAGTTCTCTTTGCGATCTTATCAGAAGATTTAACACTTTCAATACGAAATTATATTTTGGAGATTTCGCCCTGTCACGGAGTAACCAATGTGTTCAAGAGATTGAACCTTTTCTTTTCGGCACTCATATGACCTTATGCAGTTGCGAGTGCCGTAAAACCTCTACTAAAACAAACATAAACCTTTTCTTTTTTAATCAATATCTTCTGGGTAGTTGCATAAACTTTATCCAGTTAATCATTTTAATTTTGCTATTTCTTCACAAAAGACTTAGCAGCCCTTTGGCTATAATTCATATTTTCACAAAAGACATAACCCGTTCATTTTGTTATAATTCATATTTTCACAAAAGACATAACCCGTTCATTTTGTTATAATTCATATTTTCACAAAAGACATAACCCGTTCATTTTGATATAATTCATATTTTCGCAAAAGACATAACCCGTCCATTTTGTTATAATTCATATTTTCACAAAAGACGTAACCTGTTCATTTTGTTATAATTCATATTTTCACGAAAGACATAACCCGTTCATTTTGTTATAATTCATTTTTTCACAAAAGACATAACCTGTTTACTTTGTTATTGTTATAACTCCTATTCTTTTCACAAAAGACATTACCAGTTTATTTTGTTTTCGCAGGAGATCTACAAGTTTCAGCAATAGAAGGTGGTGACGATGGCGTAGTGGCGAAGGTGAAGGAACTGTTTCCTGTCCTGCCTGATCAGCTGGTACAGGACGCAATGACCAACTTCAGAGCATCCTCATAACTGGGCACTGTCTGATTTATATATATATATGTGTCTCGACGCGGTGGAATCAGGCGCTGGTCATTTTTTGTGCATGTAGAGTTATTGGTATCATCTTAAAGCTTGTTCTATTATCTTGCTTTGTATGAAAAAAATACCCATCTATCTTGAACAGAAGTGAAGATATTTGTGATTGAAAGAGCTAAGTTCACTTGGTTTCAGCGGTGAAAATAGCGAGAAGATGGCCGCCAAAGTTTGGTAACTTCTATAGCTAAAGAGTCCTTGATAACTGAAAAATTACATATTTTGAGCTTTTAGAAAAAAGTTTTTCAATATAATTCACACGGAAATGTGTTTTTATTTGGACATAGAAGGTTTTAAAAAAATAAAAATTTTGATTTAAATTGCGAAACTGGTGGGAAAATACCTCTTCCTCCAATTTTGTTATTTTGACGAGCGCCTGATTTCACCACGATGCCTCACATATATAAACTAGTCAACAAAAATTAAGGAACATTTGAGAAAAAGTGTATAACTTCGAAAGCAAACTTCAACACGCAATGAAATTTGGTACACATTTTAATCAACATGTGTATAGCAAGTACCAAAAAAGAAAATTAAGTTATTCCATTTTAACTTGCTTGAAAAATTAATTGAGTTTGGTAGGGGTTAAAATTCCAAATCCCAAAAATGGTCAAGCGGTTTCGAAGTTATTTTAACTTCTGACTGCAACAAAAACAAAACAGTTCAGATGATTTCAATAATGAGTATGCCCACCACGATTGTCCTGGCACTCAGTACAACGGCTCCTCATCGAGTTCATGAGGTTGGTGAACACTCTCTGAGGCGTCCCCTGCCACTCTGCTTACAGCATCTGAAACAGTTGCTGCGCGTCTCCTAGAGCGGGGTGGTTGTCTCTGACTCGACGTTGCAGCTCATCCCAGAGGTTTTCTATGGGATTCATGTCCGGACTGCAGGCCGGCCAGTCCATTCGGTTGATGCCAGCCTGCTGCATGAAGTTTTGGACAAGCAACGCTCTATGAGGTCGGGCGTTGTCATCCTGGTACACCGCGTGGGGTCCCATCTGCTGCAGAGTAAGAAGTGCTAATGGACGGAGTATCTCATCTCGGTAACGTATTGCAGTGAGATTCCCTTGCACTTGGTACAGAGGTGTTCTGTGGTTCAGACTGAAAGCACCCCATACCATCACGGAACCACCTCCAAAAGGCATCACTTCTCTGACGGCTTCATCGAGGAGCCGCTCTCCGGGTCGCCTCCAAACCCTGATACGGCCGCCATTGTGATGCAAAGAGAACCGGGACTCGTCGTTGAAGAGAACGTTTGCCCACTGTTGACATGTCCATCTTACTTGGCGTCGCCAAGAGGCAAGACGAGCAGCCCTGTGTGCTGGGGTGAGACGCTGGCGGACTGCTGGTCGACGTGCATTAAGTCCAAACTCATGAAGACGTCTTCGTACTGTCTGACGACTAATGTTAACACGAGTTGCCGATCTCAGCCGTGTCCGGATGCGATTTTCTGGAGCAGATCTCCACTGCGGAGCCTGTTTATGAATCATTGAATGAATCGGTCTTCCCTTGCATTAGTGACTATTGGTCGACCTGATCAGGGTCGCTCTTGGGCACTACCTGTGGCGTTGGCACGCTGAATCAGCCGTGAAATTACAGAAACGGACACTCGAGGACGTGTAGCAACTTGTCGGAGTGAAACACTATCTTGTACCCAAGCAATGGCTCGTCCTCTGTTTACATCAGACAATTTCTGTCAAGGAGGCATGTTTACGCTTAGCCCTACAGCAGCAGAATGGGGTATCCACAGTGCAAATGAGTGTGTGCAAGTCACTCACGAGAAATGAATCTTGCAATTGAAAACTGATTTTTGAGCGTTCATAATTTTTTTCTGACGGTAAGAGCTAGAGAATAAAAATCGATAATTGGAAAACATTGGACCTTTTTGCCCCCTTCCCAGCTCATCGCACAGGAGTCACGTGCACTTCAAACCCTGGTGTGTACAAGCCCATTAGTCATAGAGTAATATTTCACCAATATCTAGTTTTTCGAGTAAAAGTAAAACCTCGAAAGAATGCATACAAATATATCACTCTTTTTACAGTACGTTCCTTAACTTTTGTTGACTAGTTTATATAGAAACCGGTTGTGGATGGATGAGAATTATTCTTACAAATATGCTCTGGTCTTATCTATGCTCTGCTTGTGAGGTAAAAATAGAGTTTTCTTGATTACCAGATGCTCTCTGCTGATCTATGCTATGGTTGTGAGGGAATGGGATTATCTTCATACTCAGACGCTCTCTTATCTATGCTCTGTCCTATCGGAGAAGGACGTTAAACTAGGAGGTCCTGCCCTTTAAATAACCTAATAGTGTTGATAGGGGCGTTAAACCTATACCATTTCATCATTTTAAAAATCTATGCTAGCTCTGTGATTGCGAGGAAAAAAGGATTATTCAAGCGAAATTACAATAATTTAAAAAAAACATTTTTCACTTTTCGGCTACAGATCTGTTCAGTCGATGACTGACTGATGGGGTAGGGTGCTAGTGAGTTGGCTCCAAAATCTCTTTTAAAAAAAAGTTTTAGTAGAGGTTTTACGGCGCTCGCAACTACATAATATAAATTCATATTAGCGCCAGAAGATTAGAGGTGTTACAAGAGAGTAACAAACAGAAAAAAGAAAAAGGGGAGATAAGGACGATAGATGTTTGATAGAAAAGAAGAAGCGAGCCACACCAGAGCTCCCGCCAACCACCCACCCAAAATCTCTCAAATTTGATTTTAAAAAAAATTGTGTCGTAAAGCGGGGTTGGAAGCATCATTTCAGTAAACAGTGTAAAAATTCCAACAACAAAAAAAAAAAAGCATGAAAAAGATGGACGTGAAATTTGAATTAAAATAGTGTTTGGTAGTTTATCTCAACAGTTCCGGCATCTGTTGGTATTGTGGTAAAGTTCTTCACTGTTGCTCTCAGGACACTCATCGAGTTTAAATCCCGAGTGGGGAGAATTTTTAATCGAATGTCTCGGTCAGTCATTCTCTTTGGATGTCGTATCCCTCTCAGCCCCGGTTTGTCCTGACAGGCAGGGTTGACGCCTGCCTCCTTAATAATGATCTTAGTTGTGTTGATGGGGGCATGAAAACTCCTACGGTACTTTTTAATAAATTTGGAAAAATAAGATTAGAATATATAAGAAACTAAAAATAAAACCCAACCAGTCAACCAGATTTTAACCTCTCCTGTAAAAAAAAGAATCTTTGGAGGTAGGCTGTCTATACTCAAACCTTTTATATGTCAAAAAACAAAGAGTAAAGTAAAAAAGAACCCCCCCAAAAAAAAACAAAAACAAACAAACAACAACCTAAAATGCCAAAAACTGAACAAATACAAAATCTGAGAATGCTTAAAGTAGAAGATGTGCAATGCAAAAGACGACCCCCCCCCCCCTAAATGCTTAGACTGGAAATGAAAAATAGTCTCCTTAAAATGAAACTGGTTAGAGAATTGTACTTATTTTGACTCTTATGTCACTTTCACACACATTCCTACTGTCATTTTGAAACCCTGTTGATTAAAAAGATTAATGTTGATGTCTGTATTAATTGCTATGTTATATATTTGTTATACGCCAGTGCTTCCATAAAAAGATTGTTTTTTATAAAATTATATGCCATGAGGATAATAAAGTTTTATCATTAGATTTGTAGTAGTTTTGCTTTTTAAGCCTATCTGTACGCCCTGGGGTCATTTTTTACCTCCGGGGTTGTATTCTTCACATTTTAGAATACTTCTAGTGCGAAGATCGCTTTGAAACTTTCAGTATTTCTCAAAAAATCATTTTAACAGACTGCTATGCGAAGCGTACAGATCGGATTAATGAGTAAATTTCCTCTTCGGAAAGTGGTGCCACAGAGTTCTCCACGTCGTATACGATAGTAAAACACGACGTACGGATAGGGTTAACATGCACTTCTGTGTTTGCTTTTACGAAATGTAATATTTATTAGGCTTTTGCTTTCTTAAACTATGTGTGTCTGTAGGGGAGAAATTTTTATTGAATATCTCTGCCTTTCTGCTGGGATGTAGGATCCCTCTCAGCCCGGGTTGGCCCTGACAGGTAGTGTTGGAAACTTATCTTTTTAATGATCTAAATTGTGTCAATGAGGATATGAAAACACCTATTTTGGGAAATTTTTAAAAAATGAAACTGTTGAACTGCTGTTGCTTCTGTTGTGGCCGGTGAGACATATTCTGGCAAAGAAAAGTTTTTGCCTCATTATGATTTTGAACATTTCAAAGCTCCACTTCCACGGACAGGGTCACCAATGTGGGAGTGTTAAGGAAAACGTGACAGATCCCAGTCTGAGATGAGGTAGGAAGAAGGCGGTAGCGATGGATTGGACATACTCTCAGGAAGTCAGGCAGCTGCATTACAAAGAAAGTTTTGGATTGGAACCCGCAGGGTAGGAGATCAAGGGGAAGACCGCGTGGAACTTGGAGAAGAATCACAGAAATCAATGTACAGAAAAGTGGGAAGACATGGAATAACATCAAGAGCATCCCAGGATAGAGAAAGGTGGAAGGTGTTTGTCCGTGGCCTATACCCTGGTGCAGGGTGAGAGAGGCAATGATGATGATGACTTCCACTTGTGGATGTGCGCAGCAGCTTGCAGGCTTCTCTCTTGGTTACAGTATTTCTTATTTATTCGTGAAGCCTCATATTATTTGCTGCCCACTGTGACAGCTGCTCTTTAGCGGGGTCTGTCAGGAGCAGATAGAACCCTTTTGATGGCATACCTAGAAGATATGTCGGTGGAATGTTGAATCTTACGCGACCCATGTTGCCCTTAGACAGGGTCTCAACAACTGGCCTCCTACAAATTTAAGCTGTCCCCGCAGTTTTATGCAAAAAAAATTCTTAAATTATGCAAACTGAGCCCAAAAATGTGAAAAGATGCGATTCTATTAATTTTAACAAAGAATGATAAAGGAAAATAATCAGAAATAGTGCAAAAAAATGATCAAATTTTGCAAAATTATACGGGGTGAATAAAACCACGGGGACAGCTCAACAACTGGCCTCCTACAAGATCTAAATTGTTTTGATGGGGGCTGGAAACATTCACAGTTACAACAGAAATTCTTGCAACACTGCAGTCATTTTTTTGAAGTAGCCTACAATACAGTATGTAATTTTTACACTTTTATAACATTTGCTTCAGAGGTAATTAGGAAGTTATTACCAAAATTGTAGAACCTACTGAAAAAAAAATTGACTAAGGATGTTGTTTTCTTTCTAACATCGTTCAGTTTTTTTGCTCTCCTGTAAAACTGAAAAAAAACTGCAATACTGTACTTT
>NW_004798684.1:30081-45912 GCF_000002075.1 Aplysia californica | reverse complement strand
CCCCCCCACCCAAAATCCCAAAAACAAAACAATTCAGGCTAGATCTAAAAATTGGTCATTGACACATTGTTGAATATGACTATATTAAAGTGTTATGGCACTTAAAAAACGAGACAGAAAGAAAACAAAATGACACCGGAAAACAATTCTGATTTGAGTTTTTAACAAGTCAGTCTGACTTTGTGTGATTCCCTTGTAATAATATGTTGATTATGAATAACTTCATTGTTTTGGGGGTTTTTTAATACTAAATTTTTTTTAAAAAGGTAAAAAAAAGAATACCCCATTTATAACTATTCTGGTTCGAGTCTGAACTTATTGATATGGTGCTGCTGGCTTGAGTTGTTGTTGTTGCTGTTGCTGTTGTTGTTATTACATTGTTTATTACACGCATGATTATACATGAAAATGTTGCATTTTTGTTTTGCTTTAATAAAAAGAAATATTTTGTTAAAAAGGAACCCAATAGCAAATTAAATCCTAGTTCGAGTTGGAACATAATCGAAGTGCTGCAGGCTTGAGCTGTTGTAGTTGGTTGTTATTATATTGTTGATTCCCCATATGATGATTAGACATGTATTTTTGCTTTTGCTTTAATAAGAAAGATTTTTTTTTTTTAAAAGGAACCCAGCAGCAAAAGTTTTGTTCCATTCTGAACATAACTGTCCCTGTGGTTTTATGCACCCCGCATAATTTAGCAAAATTTGATCATTTTTTGCATAATTTCTGATAATTTTCCTTTTTCATTCTTTGTTTAAAACAACAACAACAACAAAAACAACAACAGAGTAGCGTAATTTCACAATTTTGGGCTCAGTTTGCATAATTTCAGAATTTTTCTTGCATAAAACGACGGGAACAGACAAAATCAAACTGCTGCTGACTGTGTATCGCTCAGCACCGGTGCTGATTCAGTTCACCGACGTTTGTGGTGTAATAGGTTAGTCTTGCTCTTTGCCGTCACACTCAAGGGGTTTAATTGGTCACTTTTAAGGACAAGCGGGCTAACAAAAGTTTCGGGGGTTTCCAGAAT
Source organism: Aplysia californica (assembly GCF_000002075.1). NCBI lineage: Eukaryota > Metazoa > Mollusca > Gastropoda > Aplysiida > Aplysiidae > Aplysia > Aplysia californica. The sequence goes on along the minus strand of NW_004798684.1, from coordinate 44,879 downwards.
TCTTGACCTACACCAAAACTGGGCTTTATCCTACCTATTGGAGAAGTTTGGTTTCATTGATGTGTATATTTGTTTGGTTATAGACAAAACTCTCCTTGTCTTTTAAAGAAACTAAACAAGGGGCAAAAACTTTACCTTCGATTTTCTCAAAAAACATTTTTCGGGATAGCCCCCTTGTGCTTAAAAGCGACCAATTAAGTAAACTGATGATGGAGGCAATGAGCCTGCCCACACTGATATGGACCCTTATTAACCCTATCCATACGCCTCGGGTCATTTGTACCCCAGGGGTTGTATTCTTCACATTTTAGAATACTTCTAGTGCGAAGATTTCTTTGAAATATTCAGTATTTCTCAAAAAATCATTTTGACAGACTGGTGGTGTGCAAAGCATACGGATCGGATTAACGAGTAAATTTCCTCTTTGGAAAGTGGTGGCTCAGAGTTCCCCACGTCGTATGGATACGATAGCAAAAACACGACGTGTGGATAGGGTTTTATTTAAGAGAGGGGAGGCCACACTGAAATGGACCCTTGAAGTTGAGAGAAGAAGAAGCATGGAACACCACGTCTTCCTGGGACCCCAATTCTACATTTCAAGTATTCAAGTATTCAACTCAAGGGAACCGCAGTCGCAAGTTTAATTTTATGAGAAAATTGTAACAATTTTAGATGGTTGGCGGGTGCTCTTGTGTGGTTTGCTCTTTCTGTCCTATCAAACATCTACCGTCCTTATCTTCTTCTTATTTTTGACCGAGGAAACGATCAATAGTAAAGATCCTATACTATAAACACAGAGAAATTTAAAAAATTAAACAGAAGAGAAACAATAACCCCCCCGGACAATTTCTGTGTGGGGATGATTTTCTTGAAGTATTTCCATCCACTTGCATATATATAGGTACGGTTTTTGTCTTTTCTAAGTCTCGAATTTGTTCATTACACTAACAGACAGGGTCAAACAGCCCGCCTCCTTAATAATCTTAATAAATGTATGGGGAGGCGTAACATATAAGAAGCATTTGAGTTCCTTCAAGTTAATGCATGTAATAATAATGTATATTTATGCATGCTTACTAGTTTTTTTAATTGTAAATGTTAGATTTTTCTATAGATTATATATTATATATATATATATATATACTTATTCCAATGTGATAATATATTCAGTTGACATGATTACATGAGATTCATATATAACTTGTTGCACTTTGTATTCTGCAAATATTAAAACAGATTTACGTTCATACTTTTGTGTGTTAAGCGTCCTATTTCCTCTAAAATGTAAGGATGAGACGTGGGTGTGTGTTTAATATTATTTATTTATTTATTATTATTTTTTTTTAAAAATTTTTGGGGGGTAGCGTTCTTGTTTTTGTTGCATTGAGACCCTTCCCCTCAGTTGTCTAAGAGAGGTAACAAAATAGAACTGCGGTACCAAGTACCAACAGCAGCTGCGAGTTTAATTGGCCGCTTTTACGGACAAGCAGGCTAACCCAGATTTCGGGGATTTCCAGAAATCTGGACCTACACCAAAAGTGGGAATTGCCCTACCTATAGGAGAAGTTTGGTTCCATTGGTGTGTATATTTGTTTAGTTATAGAGAAAACTCTTCTTGCATTTTAAAGAAACTGAACAAGGGACAAAAACTTAACATTTGATTTTCTTAGAACAGCATTTTTCGCGATAGCCCCCTTGGGCTTAAAAGCGACCAATTATGAGACAATGGTTACATTTTTAGGTGGTTGGCGGGGCTCTTGTGTTGTTAGCTCCTTCTGTCCTATCAAACATCCACTGTCCTTATCCTCTCCTTTTTTTTACCCAGAAAACGATCAATAATATAAATCCTGTGTTATAAACACAGACACAGAGAAATTAAAAGAATAAACAGAAGAGAAACAATTACCTCCCCCCCCCTCCCTTGCGGACAATTAACCGTTCAGATCCACCGATGTCCCAACATCATCAACCAATGCTTGCCTAAAAAGACCTTGTCTAGCTTGACCATCGGTGTTTTGAGTTTCGACAGGCTGATGAAAAAGGAAGGCGCAGATACACGTGAGACACCACTACCATTATATTCTTGTTGTTTTTAGCGACGTCCAAAAACTAACTAGCAAACAAACTAACCCCCCCCCCCCCCCCCCCCCCCCCCCAACTCCCCCCCCCCCATAAAAATCAACAACAATCTAAACAACCAATCATTCCCCCTCCCCCAAAAACAACCCCCCCCCAAAAAAAAACAACCCAACAACAACAACAAACAAACATATAAATCCCAGGAAGCAATCAATAGTATCTCCTATAAACACAAAGATAAATTTTTAAAAACAAAAACAACCAAAGTATGCACCGATGTCCCAACAGCATCAATGCTTCTTGAGAAAAGTCTTCTCCAGCTCCACCATCGGAGACTCCACGGCCAGATGAAAAAGGAAGGAGCACATACACGACACACCCAACACGCCCACAAAGCCAAATATCTGGGGAGAGATAGAATAATAATGATAATAACAATAATAATAATAATAAAATTATAATAATAATAATAAATAGCATAGCGCTTACCCCCGCTCAACAGCAAGCTCAATGCGCTTTTCACTACATGTATATTATTACCCCAGCAGATCATAGAATAGTCAGAAACATTCTCAGCTTCCAGGGAAAAATGCAGTGCAAGCAGCTGATTATGCGCTCAAACTCTAACAAACTGACATGATCTTTCACTGTCTATTGCTGGTTTCCATTCCCACCTGGGTGAAGCGAGGAAAATTCGTGTTAAAGTTAAAGTGTCTTTCCCAAGGGATTCCAACCCACGACCTTAAGGTTGTACAACGTGCAACAGTGGCTGTTATAACTGTTTTCAGTGTAACTGAGGGCAATATTAAGGTATGGAGAATACCCATGGATTACATTTACATAATACATGGTAGATAAAATAGAAGCATCTGATATAGTGGTTCCTTAGTAGTTACTAGACTGCTGAGAAATTCTTGGAAGGGAAAAAAATTAAAGGAGGTACTGGTAGTACTTGAAGAAGCTCACGTGAGCCGCTCGTCAATTAACCCCTTCGTGACACAGGGTCAGTTCGTGCTTCACGGACAGTTTTGGATGTCCAGGGACACAGAGAAGCGCTAGATTTAGTGGTCAGTTTCTTATAGTTATACCCGGTTTGCAAATATATGTACTACAGTAGAATCCTGTTATAACGAGAGTGAAAGGACTGGTGCCAAATATCCGTCATAGCATTATTCACGCTATTAGTTAGGGATCCATTTATACATTCAAGGGAAATAATAAAGCAGGCCTAATCGATGAGCTTGGTGTTCCGTTTATTTCTTTTAATTTTCCCCTGATTGTGATTTTGTTCCACAATGACATGACCTTTTGGTCTTGCTTGATCAAAAATCGAATAAGGTTGACAGCTCTGCGTTGGCGTTCAGAAAGAAAGGGTTCTAGGTTAACTCGTCCGCTGTGTTGTCCCCCACCACACCTTGCGATGCGTTCCGTCTGCTTGCGCATATGGGTACACATCACACCCTGCCCACGTCATACATTCGATCCATCCATCATAGTACTGTGACTGTGACCTCTCCATCCCCGCATCAGAAAAGTGAGAAGTACGGTAGGCCTAGATAATCGAGACTAGGCTTGGCCTATCATGCGATGCGTTCTGCTCGTCTGCGCATGCCACACCCTCCTCACTCATTCGCTCCGGCCTTCATTGTTCGCACACGTGAACTCTCCCATTCTTTGTTTCGCTAGATCACCAACAAATTTCTCAACTGGCGAGGTTTTACATTATATGTTTAATTGTGCTATGCGTTGTGCACAGCATAAGCAATATTCCACGATAACCGAATCGCGTGTTTGTCTAATTGCGCTATACTAACATCTGCGTTTGTTGCCATTTTTTTTTTGGTCCAAAAGTTGCCACAAAAATGGCAAAAGTTGCCATAAAAGTTGCCATAAAAGTTGCCATTAATTTTCAAGCTTTCAATTCTCTGTGACGACGTATATAGTAGTATGTTGATGGAGGTAACTTAATCTAAAGCTCCAGAATTTCTTGTGCTCTATTTTAGGTATCTAGAATATCATTTGTAGCCACACGGCACAGTTTAAAAACGTGAAAAACAAAGGTTTCACAACAGAATGAAAATTAAATCAAAATTAGAACAGCGCATAAACAACCACAAAAAATAACAAATAAGGGCGTGTGTCCACCCTTCCGAAGATTGGCCGCTTTAACACTAAGCGTGTGAAATTCAAGAAAAAGTGCAGGATATTAGCATGTGAATTATGGAACCACACACAAGGGGCCTGCCAGTGTCAGCATTCGGCTCTGAGTGGAGACATGCTCTAACGTAGGCCTAACTCATTTTTTTTTTAAATGTAGGAACAACATCACCTTAAATGATGTTTTGCTATACAATGGGTATACACCAGAAAAAAAAGGGAAAAAAACAACACAGAACAATTTTTAAAAAGTTAACACACCAACAAATTAAAACACAGCAAATAAGGAAAAATAAAAGACAAACAATAATATATTATAGTATGTAATGTACCTAAGATAAGATAAGATAAGATGAGATAAGATAAGATAGTGCTTTATTATCCCAGAGGAAAATTTTCCTACATTCTTCCCATGAAAATAACCATACATGGACACCTTAAAATTATCAAAATATATGTCTAATATTGTTTATGAAATAGCTTTTTATGTTGAAAAGTGCAAAAATCGCGGCCGCGATTCTCGGACCAAAAAATGTCAAAAATCGCGGCCGCGATTCGCGGGTCGCGAGATGCTAGGCTATAGAGGTATCTTATTTATAAATTATATAAAGAAGAAAGAAAAAAACCCCGGGGTTTTAGAATAGTGTCTTTATAACAGACTTCTCATTAATTCAGGACGTTAAAAATGGACTCCATTGTACGAACTTTTTCTAAAATGAAAAGATTTCTCTGTACGGAAAAAAAAAAAAAATGTTCCCGAATGAGAATCTGCAATTAGTTTTACGAAATGCTTTTAATACTATAGGATCACCATGCAGAAAACAACCTATGACGTACGACATACGTCATCATGGTCCTCGCGCTTCGCAAGGCAAGGCGAGCGCCGTACATTTTGGCTCGTTTGGCGTGTAAGAAAAAGTGACCAACGGCGTGTGTCATATAAGTTATGAATGGGTTAAAACAATCAGGAAAAGACAAATGAAGTTTATGGGATACTTGACAGGGGTGAAATTTTTCCGGCTCCTGCCGGAATTTCCGGCTACTTGAACTCATCCGTAGGCCATCCTCCGGCTACAGTGGCCCGGAAAGTCTTCTATAGCCGGCGACGTGACAGGAATTTGATAAAAATCGCCGAGACCCGGGAATTTGAGGAAATCTGTAATTTACCCGGGGAAAAAGTCGGGAAGACTCGGGAAAATCTTAAAAGTTCTGGAATATTTGAAAACAAATTCCGATATGGTCAGTTAGTTAATTTTTGCCGGTCGCGATTGTGATATTGGTTCTGCTTTTCCCGGTCCGACAGTACGTGTTACCCGAACAGGCAGCTATGGCGGCATGCAGATTGCAGAAGCGTGTGACACCGTCGCTGGATCGGGAATATCAAGATTACTTTCGCTTTCGTTACCACCCAGAACTTTGCCGGTGATAGACTAGTAACGCAACATTTGTGACATACAGTATACAGGTCGGCCACTATAAACGCTGTGTCGCCATGAAAATAAATCAAATTTTGTATCTGTGCCGTCACTTGTGAAAAAAGAAAGAAAAGCGTCGTCCGATTGTCAGCTTGTTGGGCTCCTCATTGTGACCGGTCATTGAACCTGCGCGCGTTCTCGTCGCATGATACGGAATCCTGTGACTGTGAGCATCTACGGTAGTTAGGGTCGCCAAAGTTCATTCGAAGTCTAGCGTTTGGAAGCATAGGACTCGGAAGGGGGGGGGGGAGAGAATTATATTATTGATTGTTTTTTTAAAGATACCCTGGGTGGGGAGGGTGCAGAAAGCAACACCAGAGGACAACAAACTTGGAAGCACATTTTATTTTTAAAATATTTTATTCGAGCTCTCTACAAAGCGCGCTTTGGTGCTGGCCGTGTGTGGAATCGGGATCCGTCATATCTTGTAAGCCTTGTTATTGATGAACTAAAGTGTTTGAGTTTCATTGGATGTGGATAGGGGATAGTAAATTATAATGTAACCATATTTTTTTTAGTTTTCTGTTCAAAACTGGCTGATTTTCAGTGTTACTGCATCTTGACCTCTCTCAGTTGTTACAACTCTTGGACTGATTAGGTATACTTGAGCTGTTTAAGTTTTTACTCTACTTTGAGTTTGAGCAATAATTTTTGTCTTTCATTTTATGATATGAATCATGATACCAAGACTGGTTCTTGACAGTCGATTTTCTGGTTCTAGGCCCTTTCACAGGCTCAAAGCAGGATTCATTTGTATAATATAGTTCATATATTACATATAAAATGATGAGGGGAAAATATAAATAAGTAAATATCTAACAAGTCAGAACAGACTGACATACGTAAGTCACACAAGACTCCAGTTCCTCACTGGAAATTTTGTCAACTGGATACATATTATCAAATGTGGGATACGTACTTGTTTGTGTGTGTGTTTGTGTGTATTATATTTCAATAGAGCATGTGTTGTCATTGTTATGTAACATGCCCCTGGAAAATTGAGAAGCGTAACCCATCCTTCAGGCCGCGTGAACTTACCATGAACTTTTCAGGCTAAACCGTCTCTTGTCACTTTCACCCATGATACTTGATATATATATATATATATATATATATATATATATATATATATATATATATATATATATATATATATATATATATATATGGAAATAAAGGCCTCGAATATCTAGCTCTCACAGGCACAAATTGAAGGTAAACGAGGCTGGGGTAAACCCAGAGCAACTTACTTAGAGAACCTACACAGATCGGGGATGGGAGAAGCTCGGGATATTGCAGCTTTTTGTTTTTGTTTGCTTAAGAAACAGACAATCCCCCCCCCCCCCGAGGAACGAAACTAAACAAAGACAAAAAAAAAAAGAATAAAACTACCATGTTGGAGTCTGTAAACATGAAAGGAGTTCCCTGGTTGCCAAAGTAGATGTACATGATGTACGGGTGGATCAGGTAGCCGAGATAGGACAGACGACTCAGCACGATCAACGGTTTCAACGACAGTAGCCAGTTCACAGGACCTGGGGGATAAGTCATTTCTCTACTATTTAAAAAGTCGTTTAAGTCAGAAAAGGTTGTAACCAGTTGTAACAATTTTACAGGGGCCAGGGAAATAGCTAAAACACAAAAGGGGAGTAAACGGAAAAGGAAAATAAGGACTGTTTTATTTTTTTAAAATTTTAACAGTCCAATATACTATTAAAATTTATTTTCGGAATTATGTTCTCCGTATTAAAATTTAATTGTTAAGAACAAATACGTTATTATCCAAACTCTGCTAATTGGGGGGGGGGGGAGTAAAACTACTACAACTACATTATGCATAATATCATAATGATTACAAAGACTCTTTAAGTCTGTGGCAAATGGTCTTCGACAGTTTTATAACGTTAACTGGTGGCTTTTTAGTAGCAGATTTAGTCAGTGTAGTTTCACGGCAATTGAATCACAAATTGTAAAAGTGCCGAGGCTTGGAGATGCTGGTTAGAGAAACAACTTTAGGATAGAATGAGGAGAGATAAGGACAGGTAGATGTTTGATGGGAAAGAAAAAGGAAACAACACTAGAGCTCCCGACAACCACCCATGCAGGTCTCTCGTAAGCCGTGTCGTAGGTGGCTGATTCTTCCTGCAACCGAAAGACAGACTCTCTCTACTACGTGGGTGGTTGGCGGGTGCTCTGGTGTCAGGCTGTGGTTTGCTTCTTCTTTCCTATCAAACATATGTCGTCGTCTATATTATTATATCTCCTCCTTTTGTGCGTTTGTTCCTCTCTTGTAACACCTCTAATCTTCGGCACTTATACGATCTAATTGTGTTTCAAGTGCCATAAAACTTTGACTTAAAAAATACAAAAAAGGCTCTACAACACAATATTATTATAATAACAGAAGTATATCTAAACTGTGTCGATGCCGGTGAATAATCATTTAGCCTACAGCTGTCCCCGGGGTTTTATGCACCCCGCATAATTTAGCAACATTTGATCATTTTTTTGCATAATATCTGATTATTTTCCCTTCTCATTCTTTGTAAAAAAAATTAACAGAATCGCATAATTTCACATTTTTGGGCTCAGTTTGCATAATTTCAGATTTTTTGGGGGGTTTAAAACCGTGGGGACAGCAACAACGGACTTCTCACCTCCGTATCCCGAAGCACAGGCAATGACGACCCAGCTGATGGCGACAGACCATGCCGACCTGGACAAAGTGTTGTAGAGAGCGGCAACTTCTGTGGAGCTGGGGTCCTTAGCAGTTATGTCGCCATGGATACCGTAAACAACCGCAAGGCAAGTTGCCACGGCAACGGCCCAGCCAACGACCACCACGTACTGCCGATGTAGAATGGGCAACAAAATACATAAAGGACTTCAAAGTATATTACAACAACTGTGCAACATATACGACAACGGTAATGTCATCTCGACTTGGAGTTAAGATAATCTTACTGCTTTCCTGTGGAAACTCTCCGTAGAATTATGCAAATTCAGATGGCCAAATTATGCAAAAAAAATAAAAATTATGCAAAAATTATGCAAGTAACCGTAACACCATTCGCGACATGTTTTGCACTTTTTCAACAATAATTTTTATGATTTTCATGTTTTACGAACAGAAAAATTGAAAATAGAACATATCAGTACATGTATCAGTAATTTGTTGTGTATTTGGAAAGAAAACAATACACATCAGTGAGAAAAAAACAACCAAAAAATAGCATCTCTGTTTGTAGATCTGGATCTTCTATATAGAGGAAAGAAAAGTTTAATGTAAAAAAAGAAAGGACATCAGTAACCAAAAGCCCGTTGGAATAGCAACAACCCAGGCACCCATCTCGATTGCTATTTCTCTTACGTACTGCCAATAATATGTGAGGCAACGTGGTGGAATCAGACTCTCGTCAATTTTTGGGCATTTAGAGATATTGATATCATCTTAAAGCTTGTTTATTACTGTCTTTATTTTGATGAAAAAAATATTCATTTATCTTGAACAGAAGTCGAGATATTAGCAAATGAAGGAGGTGGGATCACCTGTTTTCAGAGGTAAAATTAGTGAGAAAATGGTCGCCAAAGATTAGTTATTTCCTTAGATTAAGAGTCCGTGGTAACTGAAAATTTACTTTTTTTTGTCTGCCGTTAGTCCTCGTTTTTCAGAAAAATCCACACAAATATGCGTTCTTTAATGGACATGAAAGGTGTTGAGCCAAAAAAAGAAAAATTTGATAAAAAGTCACAAACCGGCGAAAAAATGCAAGTTTCTTCACTTTGATTATTTTGACGAGAGTCTGATTCCAGCACGCTGCCACACATATTATGTGCACGGTACACTCATGTCGCATAAAGACAAGGAATGTATTATTATCAAGGCTTGTCCCGCAAAGAATGCCTCATTTCTTTTGTAAGTTTGTCGCACCACGCCGCACCTCATCCGAACTAGCCCATCCCATTGACTTGTATTGTAAATAAATATGAAATTGTGTGCTGTGAAGTATTTCTGGTTTATTGCGTAGATCACTCTATTTCTCAACTCAATTTTAGACAAATGAGGGCAATCGGAGGAGGGGGAAGGTTTTTGTTAAATATACATTATTATATATATATATATGTTGTTGTTGGGTTTTTTTTTGGGGGGGGGGTTTGGGGGGGTGTTACGTCGATGGGAGCGTAAAACCTCTTCTTTTGTATCAAACATCTGTCGTCCTGATCTCTCCTCCTTTTCTTTGTATGCTACTCCCTAGTAGCACCTCTAATCTTGGGCACTTATGTGACTTATTTGTGTTGCAAGTGCTTTTGTTTTTGTAAACAATTTACATTACTTGCAATGCAATTAGGTCATATTGGTGCCGAAGATTAGAGGTGTTACAAGAGGGTAACAAACACAAAAGATGGAGGAGAGATAAGGACGAAAGATGTTGCAAATTGTTGTTTTCGTAAGAGATTTACAGGACTTGCGACACAATTAGGTCATATAGGTGCCGAAGATGTTTCAAGTGCCTAAAACTCTTACTTAAACTAAACTAAACTAATTTAAGCGTAAAACACCAGGCTATTAGTGACCTATAATTTGTGTTGCAAGTGCTGTAACTTCTACCCAAAACAAAACTAAACTGAACGAAGCGTAAAACATGAAGCTGTCAGAGTAAAGAAGGGGCAGGCCATACCCACTTCATGGCGATCCGGCCGCCGTGTCGCGCCATGAGGTAGCCGGCCAAAATTCCGATGACGAAGGGTCCTACTCTGGTGTAGGGAGCCATGTAGTAGCCAATACCTCTGTCCAGTTGTGGGTGGGTGAAACTGAGGAAAGCAGGTGGGTACAATATACACCCTGAAGGTTGGTGGGTGATCTAGAGCGGCCTGCTCCTTCTTTGTTATTAAACATGATTGTTATACCCCAACCCCCAAACCAGGGCAGTGCTAAACTGACTGAAGTTGTCTTTAGGCCATTCCCAAAGGGGGGATATTAACATGTTCTTATGCACAGCAGAAATGTAAATGGGCTGATTTATTAATGCCATGATCATACTGTGCCTGAACAACATAGGGTTTACGTTCAGTTTTCCACTACTTCTTTTGTAGGTTTGTCACTCTCTTGTAAACTGCCGTGGTGTCTTGATAGTCGAAGCAGACTTTGTGCTGTTGGGGCTAGAGAGCTGAGCAGAGTAAGCCTGATTCCCCGTTTGGACTTGTCTGTTCACACCCACCCCTTGGCGCTCATATGACCTTATTATGCAGTTGTAAGCGCCATAAAACCTTACTAAAACTAAACTGAACAAACATATTATAATAATTATGTTTATTACCCCCCCCCCCCACATTTTGTATCTGTGTACATATTGTGCTCTACCCTCTCGAAACGCATTTTACCTTCCGCACATATGCGATCTTCTTTTGTTATAAGTGAAGGAAAACGCATACTAAATAATTTTTTAAGCCAAAAAAAAAAAGAAAAAAAAAGGCAACTGTGATTTACTTGGACTGTAAGTGACAAAAAACGTTTATCAAACAAATACCACTTTAATTCCCAAAACGACAACTCAAACAACAGTAACAACAACAGCAGCAACAACAACAACAACAACAACAACAACAGCAACAACAACAACAGCAACAACAACAACAGCAACAACAACAACAGCGTGGAAGAGTGACGTAAAATGCTTACAAAATAACTTAAAAAACAAAACAAAAGAAAAGCGAGGAAAAAAAATAACAACCCACAAGTATCAAAACAACAACAATAAAGCAAACCAAAAAAGGCAACCAAAAAAAATGGTTTTAGATTTTTTTAAAAACCAAACTAGTGTTTAAAACAACAACAAAACCACTCACACCATGGCAAAGTCTGAAGCCACCCAACCTCTGTTCCAGCTGAGGACACCAGTAACTATCCAGCTGGACAACAGAACCGTCCCACACACTGCCAGGCCTGCGTACATATTGCTACAGGTGGGGGGAGGGGAGGGGGAAGAAGAGGAGAGAAGAATCGATGAAATAGTTCTGGTTTAGTTAAAAGGGGGGTAGGGTTGATTTTTAAAAAAGGGGAAGAGAGAGGCAGTGAGTTGAACAGTTCTAACCCTAAAATATATCAAGTTATAAAAGATCACTGCATATTTTTTATCTAATACACTGTTATTCTAGCTCCAGGAACAGTACTCTATCTGTTGGAAAAAAACACACACAAAAAACCGCCCCCTCCCCCCGAACAATTCAAACAAAACACAACATCATAAGCCCACATGGGTGGGGGTGGGCGTGGGCGGGGGTGATGTGAAAGATTGAAACATTATTCTGAGGTACTCACTAGAACAGACTCACTAGTATAATGGAACAAACAAACTCACTAGTAGAAGAGAACAACTAGAACAAACAAACTCACTAGTAGAATAGAACAAACAAATTCACTAGTAGAATAGAACAAACAAATTCACTAATAGAATAGAACAAACAGGCTCACTAATAGAATAGAACAAACAAATTCACTAGTAGAATAGAACAAACAAATTCATTAGTAGAATAGAACAAACAAATTCGCTAGTAGAATAGAACAAACAAACTCACTAGTAGAATAGAACAAACAGACTGACTAGTAAAAATGAACAGACTCACCAGTGCGAGGGGCATACCAAAAGTTTCAAACCTCACCATGAAGGAATAAAGATAAAAAGCTGAAATTTCGCGTGAAAGCCAAAAATCATCTTCCAAGAATGCATGTCAATTTTGGTGAATTTCCAATCTCTGGTTTTAACACCAGCGCACTGTAAGTGAATGGGGTTGAGTTGTTCTCCAGTTTCAACATAAAATGGGAGAAAATTGAGCACAGGGTAGTAACGAAGTTTTTGTTCTTGCAACGCAAGCAACTACAGGAAATTTTTACTTAGATGCATGCCGTATATGGAACGGATTGCTCTTCCTATGCTGTTATAAAATTTTGGTGTAAAAAATTCAAATGCGGATTCATGGACATTGAAGATGACCACAGTGATGGTCGTTTAGTCACATCAACAACAGAAGATAATGTGTTGAAAATTAATAAAAACAACTACTGTTGTCTGATAGTCGGGTGACAGTCGAACAAGTGAGCAAAGAAACTAGGCTTAGCATTGGATCAGCTGAATGAATCTTAAATGAACGTTTGAACATGACCAACGTTTCGGCGAGACGGGTCCCACGATGTTGACTCTTCCTCAAAAAGTGCTTCGCGGTTTGTTCTCAAGAATTGCCTGATCTGTATGTAAAGGATGAAACGAAATATTCTGAAAGACGTGTAACCTTGGATAAGACATGGTTCCACCACTACGATCCTGAGTCAAAATCTGCATCAGTGCAGTGGAAAGCGCCCTCGTCCCCAACAGCAATGAAGGTAAAGGTGCAGCCGTCAAGTGGAAAAATGATGCTATCCGCTTTTTTGGACTAAAAAGGAGTAGTTATGACAGACTATCTTGAAAATGGACATACAATCACCAGAGACCATTATTCTAACCAGCTAAAAAAAAATTACGAGAGGCTATAAAAGGAAAACGCAGACGAGAGATCTGAAAAGGCATTTTTCTGCTTCGCGACAACGCGCCAGCACACATTTCAAGAAAAGCTGCAATTATGCCACATTCACCCTATTCCCCAGATTTAGCCCCGTCCTACCTTTTTTTATTCCCCAAACTGAAAAATGGTTTAACAGAAAGTCGTTTTGAAAAGGTTGGTGAGGTCAAATAAGCAGTAGAGGGCTGGTTTTCTGACAAAGAGAGGGTCTTCTATTCTCAAGGTCTTTTCAAGGTCATACACGGATGGCAAAAATGTATAACTGTGGGAGGCGACTACATAGAGAAAGATTAAGGTTAATACTGAATTTCAGCTTTCTTCCTTTACTCCTTCATGGTCAGGTAACAAACTTTTGGCATGCCCCTAGTATAATGGAACGAACAGACTCACTAGTAGAATGGAACAAACAGGAGAGGGCTGAGCAAGTAGAACTGCATGTCATTCGCCAGGTACCAGCTATGCACCATACACTGTAACAGAAAAAAGAATATTTGTCTCAGCCATAGTAATTTGTAATTGTCTAAATCATTTTTTGCGGATATTTGGAGAGCGCCACTTGTAGGTCCTATGTCTTTATTTTCCACTTGATTTTTCTGACCTCATTGTCTCAGCAACTTAAACGACCAAAAAAGTCCGATAGAACTTTGTGCAGTTCTGAAGTAGCGAATAATTGTCTAGGTCATTTTCTGCAGAAGGTTTGATGGTGCCACTGTTAGGGTCTGCTTCTTTGTTTTCCCTTTGATGTTTTTGTCTTACTAATCATTGTGATTGCGGATTCGGGGGGTTCGAGCCTCCACTTGGTCCGACCTCGTGTCTTCGGAAAATGCACTTTACATGAATTTCCCACTTGGCTCCGTCCTTTCTGAGATGGACGTTAAACTCGGAGGTACCGCCTCTTAAATAACCTAACAATGTTCATAGGGGCGTTGAACCTATATCATTTCATCATTTTCACTTTTTATTATGTCGATGTGTGTCTCTTTACTTCACCAAACAAAGCTATTTTTTCTGTCAGGTTATTTTTTAAAATATTTTTGTTACAGGCCGTTCTATTTATGTCCGTTACTTGTTTTGTGGTGTGAGTTAGTGTCTGAGCGGTTGGCGGGTGCTCTGTTCCAGTTTGCTCTTTCTTTCTTATCGAACGTCTGCAGTCCTTATTATCTCTCCTCTTTTTTCGTGTTTGTTACTTTCTTGCAACACCTATGTCTAATCTTTAGAGACTTATGTGACCTTACTGAGTTAAAATAGCCGTAAAACTCTTACTAAAACTAAAGCTAAGTAAAGTGCAATAGTCTCTTTTTGAACTGGTTGACCAAGTGCACGACATCTCGGGTCATTGTAAGGCACGTCGGTGTTGCAGTTGTGCCTTTCTGAGACAGAAAACTGGAGATGTTCGTGAAAGCTTTTCGTCTTTATGGCTGTTGAGATTGGGGAGGATGGGGGGGGGAGAAAGAGAAAGGGTGTGAAGAAAGTGGAGTAGGTGGAGGAGGAGGAGGAGAAGAAGAAGAAGAAGGAGGAGGAGGAGGAGGAGGA
>NW_004798684.1:26861-28222 GCF_000002075.1 Aplysia californica | reverse complement strand
TGTGTGTGTGTGTGTGTGTGTATGTATTTATGCATGTATGAATTTACAATATACACGTAATATTGATGCATTTATGTATGTATGTATGCGATTGTAAACCAAATTTCCCTTCGGCGTCAATAAAAAATTTTTAAAATAAATTTAGGAAGCGAGCTATTTCGACCCTGCCTATCGGTAGGGTCATCGTGGGCTGAGATAGATACAACGTCCTAGCAGACAGACAGAGATACAAGATATTAATAAAACAACATTTCCCCTCACGAGAATCGAACTAACGCCGTATGTGTGGGACTACGAAGCGACTACCTAATCGGTAAAATATTTTCGGTGGAGAGGAGGGAAGGCTGAGGCAGAGAAGAATAAAATGTGAATGGAGTTATGCTCTAAGTATTGCAATTGCTGTCTTGAAAAAAAAGGGTTATTTCGTAAAAAGAACAAAAAGTTATTTCGCGAAAAGAACCTCAAACGACACAAATTCTGCTGTTTGAAAAAGGAGGAAAGACATCAAAGATAGGCTCACGGTTTATTACATATTATTTACAGGACCGCATGCTGACTCCTTATGTTTGTTATGTCACTTCAAAATGATCTTGGCCGTGGGTTCAAGGACAAAAACACAACAACAACAATATCATCAACAAAAACAACAGCAGCAGCAACAATGACAACAACAACAACAACAACAACAACAACAACAACAACAACAACAGCAGCAGCAACAACAATAACAAATAACCAAACATAAACAAAAACATTCCCTAGTAACAACAAACCCAATAAAGCAAAACAAAATCAAACAAAGTCAAAAAGAGAGTTGACTAATATCCTTGAGTAACACTGTTAAAGATGTTCACATTCGGTACACTGCTACACTCACCCCAGTGTGAAAAATGTGTCTACACCAATAAAGCCGTTGGAAATTGTGTCGAAAGACCAGCTGTCTAATACTGTCAACAGTCTTTGAGGATTGGCTATGGATAAAAATAGATAGATACAGTCAAACACGGCTAACTCGAATTCGTCGGTGACTGGAAATAGTGTTTGACATTTCCGTAATTCGTCATGTCCGTAAAAGCCCTAAATACAAAGAAATAGAGAGAAAATCAAGGGAGGTAAAAAAAACCCATTAAAACAATTAACGTGGTTAGCTCTCTTGGTGAACGTATTGACGACGTGAAAGCAAGAAGATAAATGAAAGGGGAAAGCAGAAAATCGTACGTTTGCACAGACGACTCCTACGTCATTCCTTTCCTCTCATTTAATTGGCTTACAGAAAATTACACCTCTTGCCATCCGCACTGCGCGCGTCTCACAACATGATTGCAAGCATGGAGAGCAAGTCTGCATCACTGCTCAACCTC
>NW_004798684.1:21412-25969 GCF_000002075.1 Aplysia californica | reverse complement strand
CTTCTTCTTCTTCTTCTTCTTCTTCTTCTTCTTCTTCTTCTTCTTCTTCTTCTTCTTCTTCTTCTTCTTCTTCTTCTTCTTAAACAGAAGTAGAGACGTTTATGATTGAAAGAGGTCGGGATTGCTTGGTATCAGAAGAAAACTTAGGAAGAAAATGGCTGCCAAAGTTTGGTGATTGTCCTTGGAAACAGTGAGTTTACACATTTGGGGCATTTGCTCAACGTTCTTCCAGAAAAACAACAAAGAAATGTGTTTTAAAAAGACATAAAAGGATTTGAACCAAAAATAAAAAAAATAGATAAAAATTTCTAAACTTGCAATGAAATGCCAGTATCTTCTATTTCATCATTTTGACGAGCGCCTGATTTCTCCTCAATTTATTCAACAAATACACTTCACCTAGATAACTCGCAAACATCACGTGGAGATGAAGCAGCATGAGCCACGTCATGCTGAAGAAGCGGAGTCCATGAATACAGCTGATGGCGCCAGGGGCCTCTTTGGTAGACAGGATTTTCTGGGCGTTGGAGTAGACGGAGAAGGAGAGCAGGACCTGCAGGACGAATTCTGGGACACAAAGGGTGAAAGGTCATCATAAGAAATTTTGCCATGGGACACAATGGGTGAAAGGCCTTCTTAGAATCTTCGCCAGGCATCAAACCAAGCGCATTTTAGGGGCACAAAGGGTGGAAGGTCGTCTTATCTATCTATCTATCTATCTATCTATCTATCTATCTATCTATCTATCTATCTGTCTGTCTGTCTGTCTGTCTGTCTGTCTGTCTGTCTGTCTGTCTGTCTGTCTATCTATCTATCTATCTATCTATCTATCTATACCATAAAGAATCATCAATGCGCGGTTAGAGAAAAATTGCTGACCCAGCAGCGAGATGACCAATTATTAGTCACTACCTCATCTGTCTTCTGCTTGGTCCGACACAGTGTCCATGAGAAAGGCACTTTCCTCGAAATTTTCCACTTGGCTCAGTCCTTTCGGAGATTGAGATAGACGTTAAACTCGAAGATCCCGCCTCTTAAATAACCTAACATTGATAATAGGGGCGTTAAACCTATACCATTTCACCATTTCATAAATTTCATTTTCTCATCAGTTACCCTACTCACCCCAAAAGGGACTCGGTGGTGCATAGTTCTCGGAACGCCCCGAGAGAGCAGATGTCTCCCCTGCCCGGTCCTCTTGTTCTGGCTTGTCCTGCCCCGATTTTTGGGGTTCTTGTCCTTCAGACGGCGTGCTTTCCTTGTGGGTGAGACCACGTGACTTGACTCTCTCAGCCTCCCAGGCCGGCCACTGGACGTAAGCGACGTCAACTACGGTGCCCGCGATCATCAGTGCGCCAATAATTGAGAAGAATATTCTGGGGATTTTTAGAATACGCTTTGAGAAAATCGGATTTATTTTGTAAGAGTGGAAGAAAGTTTTTCTGTTTGTTTGTTTGTTTTTGTCTGTTTGTTTGTTTGCTTTTCTAACTTGCTAAAGGGAGATTCTAATTAAGTTAGAATCTAGTGTGTGCAAACCAAAGATTTCCTGTCCTCAAAAATGGGAATGGACAATCTAACATTATGTTTTATTTTTCTGCCTGATTTTCATAGATCTTCTACGTCCTTTTTCTTCCTCTTCCTCCTCCAACATCCTCTCTCTCTCTCTCTCTCTCTCTCTCTCTCTCTCTCTCTCTCTCTCTCTCTCTCTCTCTCTCTCTCTCTCTCTCTCTCTCTCTTTCTCTCTCTCTGCCTTTCTGTCTATCTATCTATCTATCTATCTATCTATCTATCTATCTATCTATCTATCTATCTATCTATCTATCTATCTATCTATCTATCTATCTATCTATCTATCTATCTATCTATCTATCTGTCTGTCTGTCTGTCTGTCTGTCTCTCTGTCTGTCTGTCTGTCTCTCTGTCTATCAGTCTATCTGTCTATCTATGCCACTTCAAGCCTCGCGAATTATTGTTTCTTGCACTTTCCCTGGAGCAGTTGGCGACCCGGCACACAATCTATATAACGCAAACATCACCTCTGTAGCATGACAATTAACATAATTATTATTATTATCTCGTGTACCTCGGCCCTCAATCTAGGGTGGAGATGATTAGTACGGAGATTCATCGGTTGAGAGAAACAGACGATAGTTGTACGGCGTGAAACCAAAGATATCAGGCTGTACTATCTTTGGTGAAACTTTCACCGGACGCCTGACCCCAATTTCGACTGAATCAAGGAGTGATGTGTCTCTACTTTTTTTGGTCTCCGATCTATGGCCAAGCGTAAGTAAGTAGGGCCAGGTTCGAATCACCGAGATCTAGTCTAAACTTTAATCTTAAACAAAAGTTCCAATTAAGTGGCTCCCCAATTATCTTCTTTTGTTTTAAAGATACAATCACCTCTCTCTCTCTCTCTCTCTCTCTCTCTCTCTCTCTCTCTCTCTCTCTCTCTCTCTCTCTATCTCCCATCCGCATCTCTTTCTATCCCCCCTCCCCTTCCCCATAAACCGCCCCTCTTTTCCCAACAGTGGCTACAGAGAAAATGTGTTTGAGATAACACAAATACAAGAACCATAACAGTTTTATGTTCACTATAAAGAACGTTTTATTTCTGAGTTTGACAGACAACATAACTGAGGACAGATTTGACTTCAGGTGAGAAAAGCTTCTCATTCTTTTGCCCTAAAAGTCTGGAACTCCTTGCTCCAGGATCTCAGAGAAATAACAAATCGTAATACTTTTTTATCTGTCCAAGACTCATTTGTTTAATTCCTAGTCAAAGTGTGTTAGTAAAAGTTGATATGTCGTTGGGTTTGTTTTTTTCTTTTTTACGGCTGGCCTTACGTGTATATAAGTATATTGTATGGTTGTGAAAGTTCTTTGCTATGTGGTTGAACTGGTTTATTTTTTCTTGTCACTGTTGAATATTTTATCTTGTGTAAATCACTCAGTGATCATGTGATTGATGTAAATTGCTCAGAGCTTATACTCGTGTGGGACAGAGTGCTATATAAATGCAATCTATCGTTAATAGTATTATACATTTATTTTTTCTTCTTTTATGTCTCTTTCAAAACAACTAAACGAAACTGAAAAAAAGAGAAAAAAATTAACGACTGTGTGAACTCACGCGGCCAGAGTGGTGAAGGTTGAGCCTCCCCTGTGGTCATCTCGGCACTCCATGGGACCGGGGGACAGCTGTGACGTCATGTTGACCATCTCCAGGGCTGGGGAAGTGGCTTGTTTGTTCATTGTTTGTTGATTCGGTAAGTAAGTGAGTTTATTCAGTGTTTATGGCCGTTGGCCCACATCACATCATACAAAACACTCAGTGGGTGGTTGGCGGGTGCTCTGGTGTGGTTTGCTCCTTCTTTCCTATCAAACAACTATCGTCTGTATCTATCCTCCTTCTTTTTTATGTTTGTTACTCTCTTGTAACACCTCTAATCTTCGGCACTTATATGACCTAATTGTGTTGTAAGTGCCGTAAAACCCGTACTAAAACTAAATATAAAACACTCATCTGTTGAATAAGATTTCCATAATGAAAAAGTACAGGTTGAGCACATTTCTTATAATGGGTTAAATATTGCATAAAATTCATGTCACTTGGCCGGGTCAGGCTGTGAGGAATTACATGTAACAATTTTCTTTGATAGACAAAATTTGGACAACAGAAAATAAAGTGAAATTCATTTTCAATTTCATGAGAGTTACACCTCTCACAAAAGGGTGAATGTATTAATTTCCACCGATAAAGAATAAAGATTTTTTATTAAATGGAAGGCTATAACTTTTTAGCACGCCTACGACTCTTCCGTTCCAATACCGTGGGAGGTTGATGATAATATACATCCAGCTGTTTCTTGAAACAGAATTGTAAGAGAGAAACATTATACTTGCGACAGAATTCTTCGTCTAAGTTCTGCACAGAATGATCAACCAGCGTACGATTTATTTCACTGAAAAATGTTAGTGCTTCCAACACTTTGAGAAAACCAGGTGCATGTACATCTAACATTTTTGATCTACAACACAACTAAATAAATAGCACCACTTAGATCTTTTTCTAGATCGAGACTCTAGGTAAAATATCTATATCAGCTTGAATAAATGAAATGATCATGAAAGAATTAAAAAGTTTTGAAATTTTGAAATCACTTTATCAAACATTTAAAAAACCCACTGTTTAAATCACTTGCATTGCCTTTCGAATTTTTGTTTACATTAATTCTACTACTACATATTATACTAAATGATCAACTATAGAAATGAAAGAAAATTAAATGTTAAAAATAATATGTAATTGATAGATATGATATTCGTCAATATACAAGTATAACACTCTTAATAATTACTTTTTTTTTGGAAATAATAAAAGCTGCTTCCCTTGTTATTCTGATATTCTTACCTCTTCTTAAGAAATCCAGAATATCGGAAATCGATAGACAAAAACTAATCTAGATGTCTGTATGTATGTATAGTATAAGGTTTTACGGCGCTCGCAACTGCTTAGGTCATATGAGCGCGCGAAACACAAGTTGTTCACCTCTG
>NW_004798684.1:14693-18805 GCF_000002075.1 Aplysia californica | reverse complement strand
CCTATTGGAGTGAAATAAAACCAAAATATTATGTTCCAAAATTCCGGACTTACGCGTTTGGAGACTTACAGGGACGATATTTAGAATTAGCACATCAGTATCCAAGTAACTTGACAACTTTTGTTGTTAAAAAGCCTTTTTTTCATCTTTGACCAATTTATGGCAATGAACAATGCATTAGATCTAATATCTAGAATCTAGATCTAGATCTAGATCTAGAACTAGATCTAGATCTAGATCTAAATATAGATCTAGATCTAGATCTATATCTAGATCTTAGACTCAGTAAGACCCAAGACACAGTAAGACAAGACGGGACAACTCTTCTTTACGTCATGTTACAAGTGCAGGCCCCTCCCACTTTGCCAGATGCGCGTATAACTCGCTGGGCTGGCGATAGTTTACATTGGTTACAATGCAAGGCTACTGATCATCTCGGGCGGTATGTCTAGCCTAGGCCTACTAAAATTAATATATTTTAGCCCAGAGAGAGTATTTAATTAATAAACCTAGCCTATCTAGACCTAGATCTAGAAACTAGGATCTAGATCTAGATTTAAATTCTAGAATCTAGATATATCTAGATCTAGATCTAGATCTAGATCTAGATCTAATCTAGGTCTAGATTTTGTTGTGCAACCAGCCAAGAGTGCAGTTCGGAAAGTAGATCTATAATCTAAATCTAATCTAGATCTAGATCTAGATCTAGATCTAGATACAAGATCTAGATCTAGATTTAGATTTAGATTTTAGATCTAGGCCCCTAGTGGTTGGCGAATGACCGAAGTGTCCGAAGGGCGACTCTTGACTAGGCTAGGCCTAGGCTACTTGCCTGTGAATTGGCGGAGACACACTAGATCTAGATCTATCATGCAACTTGATTCATACTATCATATCAACAATAGATATAGATCTAGAAATCTAGATCCACTTAAGCTTCTGTGCTTGTTTCAATGGCTTCTTTTTCGGTACACCTGTACAATTATACGGTCCCATTTAATGTTTACATGACGGCCATTATTGTCATGAGGCAGTGAATCTAGAATCTAGATCTAGATTTCTAGATATCTAGATCTAGATCTAGATATCTAGATCTAGATATCTAGATTCTATAGATAGCTCCGTATAATCTATTTCTAGATCTAGATAGCTAGATCTAGATATCTAGATCTAGAATCTAGATTAGATCTAGATCTATAATTTTAATTCAGTTTAGATATGGAATCTAGATTCTAGATCTAGAATCTAGATCTAGATACATATATCTATTTACATGTATCTATAATCTAGGCCTAGATCTAGATCTAGATCTAGATCTAGATCTAGATCTAGATCTAGATCTAAATAAGAAACACCGGGCACTTAGGCCTTGCGTGATTTAGTGCAAATGGGACCGCTATTGTACAGGAGTGCTATTAAATTGTTTCTTAACTTCAGTTCATGATAATTGATTCTGAAATTGGGGAACAGCTCGCTGTGTAGGCCTAGTTAATCTAGACTCTAGATCCTGCGTGAATAGCTTCAAACAGTCCCACAGTTTCTGACCGGGCGTACAAGCGGAAGGAAATATATGGCTTTAGAAAGCCTTCACTTTTGTGGGGCAATTATATAGATTCTAGATTCTCCTTTTTCTCAAAGTCTTAGAATAGCCCCATATGACTGGAGACACTTTCCCAAGAAAGTACCCACTGCTGTATGTGACAACATTTTCAAACTGCACCAGGTAATCTACTTTCATTGACTTGATGAGGTTAGTCATTGGTGGCTGCTCCTCTTTTTGGACTTTATATTATGAGCACACATAGGTGGTGCAATGTTTGAGTTATATAGGCCTAACTACCTGGAAGCAAAACTGAAAGGAAGTGGTCAATGTCATTTTTACAGTTCATACCAGGACTGGTCAGAGGACTTTATTTATCATTATTAGGCAAAAAGTATGTGCAAAAATCTTGGGGGTAGGGGCAGGATTGTCTCTAGTGATTGCTTTTTTCCCTTGATAGCTGCAAAAAGGTTTACAGATTTGGCATGTTGCTGAATAAATACTTACCACCACCCTTTCAGTTCCCTTGACCAGAATCAAAAGGGCTTGAATTATTTGTATCCAGTCTTTATTAATGCTACGTAGGGTTTTTGATGTGTTTTTTCTGTTTGTTTGTTTGTTTGTTTGTTTGTTTGTTTGTTTTATTTTTATTTTATTTTGGGGGGTTTCATTGCCATATTTCAAATTGTTTCAACCAACCAATGTTATATTTCAAGAGGGGAATGTGGGGTGAAGTTGGTTTGATACAATGCTTGTAAATTGCAGATGACTTGTTTGTATTTGTAGTGAAGCATTGAAGAAACTGTCAAACCTGCTATGAAAACAGATTTACTTGGCAGAGGAATGCCATCCTAGCAGCAACTTAATTGTGGACCAGAACATGAGCTACAACAGCTGCAAAAAACAGAATCTTTCAATACATAGAATTATACTATTTGTGAAGAATGGTGTGATGATTTAATCAACACATTATTATGAGTGGCATTTATATAACTATAACCAGGGGCGGTTTGTTAACTGGGCAAGACCGGCCGGTGCCGGTCAGATTTTTTTCAGCTGGACTGTTGACAGGAGATTTATTGCTGATGATGATTTTCATTCAGTTTTAAGTAAATCCAAACAAACATGTATCAACATTCAAAAAGCACCTTGCCGATTTGAAGGCGCTCAAATAGAGAAGTGGGATTCACTGCTGTTTATTTGTCGCGACAGAGCCTCATTCCTTCACGTTTGTTATCGCGCCGGCTCGTAACTTCAAATCGTCTCCCCTCCCATCAAGCCGTCACTTCGCGGAACTTCGTAGGCTACTACGAACGACACAAATACACGGCGGGCTTTGGCCTAGCGATGACGTCAGTCCCATGGACAAATCCATCGACAGCCCTGAGAAGGAATCAAGGAGTTTAGAACTAAATTGCCAAATTGGCCTCTTTGTAGCTTACAAAATTAAGATTGAGACTGTCTTGAGCAGCACAGACACATGTATTATTTTATCAGCAAAACATGTAGGCCTATTTATCATTCAGCCTTTCTCTAATTACTATTAGAACATTTATTGTTAGCATGGCACTAATCTTTTTTGTTTATTGACTTTCTAACCACCTATAGTTCCTGTTTGACATTTACTCATCATTTTCTCCCCTCTAATAACTTACCTGGCCCATAGGAGTCTGGCCGGCGGAAGGAGGAATTGTCTAGTGAAGATATATATTAATAAGGATAATTTGAACGAGGAGCGATAGGCACTCGGCTGTCAGAGTCTGGGCCAGGCCCACCCCCTCCCTTCCCTCCCCTTTTCCACCGTCACCCCAGCTAGACACCAAGTTCTATAATTAGCATTTGACAATTTGACAATTTGACACACTTCCCCACTTCGTTACAACACAGTGTTCTGTTCTGAGAAGTGAGAAGTGCGTTGAAGAAAAAAATTTGATGATATAATGATCGGAAACTGTTGTGTGCTAACTTTGTCCAGCTTTGTATACTAGATATCTATCTGATTGTAGACTTGATCTTCTTGGGACAGCGTCACTGGTACAGTATCAATTAACTTTTTGTCATCATACAGGACAGTTCTTATTACAAAATTTAACGGGTCCAGTGCACGTCGATATTTGGTGTGGAGTTGTAGAAAGTACGAGTAAAGTACTGAAGGCCAGGACCAGCAGTTTATTGCCTCTCACTATCAGTTTGTTTTCTGGCCTAGTAGTGTTTTTTTCTGTGCCGATCAAGTCAGTTTCTATTAATCTCAGTAACTTCCATCATACGTTATTCATAATATTGTTTCTTGACACTACCGCATATTCTAGCTCTTTCACAGTATATTACAATGTTTACAGTGGTGTGTGTGTGTGTGGGAGTGGGGGAGGGGGTGGGGATGGCGAAAGTATGGGTATAAAATAAGGAGAGAGAGAGAGAGAGAGAGAGAGAGAGAGAGAGAGAGAGAGAGAGAGAGAGAGAGAGAAAGTGTGTGTGTGTGTGTGTGTGTGTGTGTGTGTGTGTGTGTGTGTGTGTGTTTGTGTGTGTGTATGTGTTGTGAAGGAAAGGAATAGTCGACGTGAATGACGGCCGG
>NW_004798684.1:10499-13434 GCF_000002075.1 Aplysia californica | reverse complement strand
TCCTGTTGTTTGTTTACGCCTTAAACGCGCATCTAGCTGGTTACCAAGGGGAACCAGTTGGAACGAAAATGAGGCTGTTGTCCCGTCTTGTCTTACCCAAGACTCAGTAAGACAAGACGAGTCAACAGCCTCAGAAAAAGGAGAATCTAGAATCTAATTAATTGCCCCACAAAAGTGAAGGCTTTCTTAAACCATATATTTCCTTCTGCTTGTACGCCCGGTCAGAAGCTGTGGGACTGTTTGAAATTATTCAAGCAGGATCTAGAGTCTAGATCTAGATCTAGATTAACTAGGCCTACACAGCGAGCTGTTCCCCAATGTCAGAATCAATGATCATGAACTGAAGTTCAGAAACAATAGCACTCCTGTGCAATAGCGGTCCCGTTTGCACTAAATCACGCAAGGCCAAGTGTCCGGTGTTTCTTATTTAGATCTAGATCTAGATCTAGATCTAGGCCTAGATTATAGATACATGATTATATAGATACATATATCTAGATTCTAGATCTAGAATCTAGATCCCATATCTAAACTGGATTAAAATTATAGATTTAGATCTATTCTAGATTCTAGATCTAAATATCTAGATCTAGCTATCTAGATCTAGAAATAGATTATATTGGCTAACTATAGATTCTAGAATCACTGCCTCATGACAATAATGGCCGTCATGTAAACATTAAACGGGACCATATAATTGTACAGGTGCACCGAAAAAGAAGCCATTGAAACAAGCACAGAAGCTTAAGTAGATCTAGATTTCTAGGACTATATCTACTGTTGATATGATAGTATGAATCAAGTTGCATGATAGATCTAGTGTGTCTCCGCCAATTCACAGGCAAGTAGCCTAGGCCTAGTCAAGAGTCGCCCTTCAGTCATTCGCCAACCACTAGGGGCCTAGATCTAGAATCTAGATCTAGATCTAGAAATAGATCTAGATCTAGAAATAGATCTAGATCTAGATCTAGATTTAGATTATCTAGATTAGATCTAGATTATAGATCTACTTTCCGAACTGCACTCTTGGCTGGGTGCACAACAAAATCTAGACCTAGATATCTAGATCTAGATTCTAGAATTAGAATCTAGATCTAGATCTAGATCTAGATATATATATATATATATATATATATATATATATATATAGACTAGATCTAGATCTAGATATATCTAGATTCTAGAATCTAAATCTAAATCTAGATTCTAGTTTCTAGATCTAGATCTAGATAGGCTACGAGTTATACGCGCATCTGGCAAAGTGGGAGGGGCCTGCGCTTGTCACATGACGTAAAGAAGAGTTGTCCTGTCTTGTCTTACTGAGTCTTGGGTCTTACTGTGTCTTGGATCTAGATATAGATCTAAATATAGATCTAGATCTACATTCTAGATTCTAGATCTAGATCTAGAGAATAACTCTTTGGCTTTGGTTTGTTTTGGTTACGAAGTTTGAAATCAAAATAAAAGTCATCTCTATTCTAACAACAACATGCAATATCAATGCAGTTTCTTTCAACTTTTGAATCGTACGTTTTCTGATTACTTTGCTTACCTTAGGATAGTTTTGTTTGGGGTTTGTTACGCGGAGGGAGATATACGAATAGCACAACTTGTAAATTAAGCGTGGCAAAAAGTAAAGGAAAACAATCCAGATTTTTCCCAATTCTCAATCTGACTTCGACGGCATGAAAATGTTGTTTTCTTGTGAGACTCTAGAATGGATCCTCTTGTCCAATTGACGGATCATTTGAACTTTGTTGGTACGGATGTATTTCGCCAGCTGATATCAGTACGGTACAAATAATTTATTACACTCGCTGTGGTGTTAGACCATGATTTATCCTAGGCCTACTTGTTGTGAAATTGCCAGTTGTAATCACTCGTTGAAACTTGTGATTACAACTTGGCAATTTCACTCGTAGGATAAATCATGATCTTACATCACAACTCATGTAGGTCTAATAAATTATTTTTCTTTTTGCTTTGAAACGTTTTGTCCTGAGTGAATGAATCATTAGGCTATTTTTCAGTGATCATGTGATTGGTGTAAAACGCTCAGAGCTTATACTCATAAGGGATGGAACGCTATAATAGACATAAATGCAATCTATCATCATCATCATCATCATCATCATCATCATCATCATCATCATCATCATCATAATCATCATCATTTTTTAAATTATTATTATCATCATCATTATTATTATTATTGTAAGTAGCAAGGAATAAAAAAGGGTTGAGAATTTTTCAAATTTAATACAGGTTCAATTTTTCGCCCTTTCAAGGGCGTATTGTTATTGTTATTATTATTATTATTATTATTATAATTATTATTATTATTATTATTATTATTATTATTATTATTATTATTATTATTGTTGTTATTATTATTATTATTATTATTATTTTTGTTGTTGTTGTTATTATTATTATTATTATCATGATTATTTTTAAAATTATCATTATCATTATTATTATTATTATCATCATCATTACCCTGTCTGACGAGCTGCGTGAGTTCCTGCTCTTTGCACGAGTCTGGTATACAGCTGCCAATCTGCAACTGCTTGCTATGTGAGAGCGTTGGGACCCCAGTTAAATCAAATGAAGACTGGGGAGGAGGGAGAGCAATATCAGATGAGTGCGGCTCTTCTTCTTCTTCTTCTTCTTCTTCTTCTTCTTCTTCTTCTTCTTCTTCTTCTTCTTCTTCTTCTTCTTCTTCTTCTTCTTCTTCTTCTTCTTCTTCTTCTCCTTCTTCTTCTCCTTCTTCTTCTGGTTCTTCTACTTCATCGACACTTCCTCATAATAAGGTTCTAGCGCTAAATCTTGTGCTTCATCATGAACAGGTTGGCCAGGTCGTCTTAATCATTTTCTTCGAGGGGATCCTATGAGCCAGGGGCTGCGAGCGATGGTTTACATCGGGGGACGGGGG
>NW_004798684.1:0-8896 GCF_000002075.1 Aplysia californica | reverse complement strand
CCCGCGCTCACCTCTTGTCCATAGTCCAGCCGAAGAACACAATAACGGCCGTGAAAGCCTTGTCTTTCTTCTCCCAAAGGGGGCGGGGCTCTGGCGTCTCTACACTGGTCGTAGTTACCCACAAACTGGAAACGCCCCCTTGTGAGGGAGGGGCCGGGCTTACCCCACGCGTCAAGCACTGGGGAAAAGATAGAGTCACTCATGACAGAAATACATTATTATTCAATATTATCGTACTATACACAAATATATGGCCATATTTTGTATTGTTCAAAGATTTTGTTTGTTTAGTATAGGGTTTTACGGCGCTCGCAACTGCATAAGGTTATAATATTATGAGCTCGCGAAACACAAGTTGGTAGCATTCGCAACAGTTCACTGTACGGTTGGTCGACAATTAGATTTTAAAATGCTAAAATATTAAATTCGGTGTAAAACAACTCTTATAAATAACAATAAAAAATGTTAAACAATATTGTTTCACTTCCAACAGCATTCTTACTCTTTGCGCCATCGGGGAGAGATCACAATTTTGGCTTTGGCCTCAGATGTAGGCTATACACATTGGTATGTGAGCATTAATGTTGATACGTAGCAGTGAAAACCTTAGAGTTGGAAAATACAGTGAAACTGTAGTGTAAGATGCCACTTATATATTTATTCGAACAACAGTGTTGCCTCTAAACCTTTAGAAATTATCGTGTTATGGCATCGGCTGTGTCAGAGAATCAAGGGAAACGACAGACAAATATTGGGTCGGAACAGAGATATTTTTCTTTTTTCGGCCGTTGTCCTAGAGCAGATCTAGATCTATGGTTATTTTGACGTGAATTTGAAATTTGAGAAAATTTGAAATCGACAGATTGAGAATGAGAAACACGTTGAGCAACGCTTTCGAGTTCGGTCGGTAATGAGCTTACCGGTAACAAGACAGTTTAATTGCGCGGGTCAATGTTAGCAGTCTTTAGTCTGTACCGACTTCATCTAACGAACGGTGCATTTTTTCCAAACATTTTCACAACACAAACTATTTGATAAGATAAGCAAAACAGTATGAGTAATCAACAACTCGACGACAAAACAAGGCAGCCCTACCACGGACGTCCCTCCAACTAATACTGAGTGCTCCATTGTGGATGAGATCGGTGTGTTGGGCCGATCGCCCGACTGGGTTGCCTAAAAAACAAACGTGTTCAGTTTCAGACCACCGATCGGGTGTTTGTTTTCAGTTTAAGGCGACCCAGTCAGTCGGGGCGATCTCCGACCCAGCCGTAATGGGCACCCTGTATAAGCGCGCAGTCATTTACATAGAGGGGTGGGGCGGCCTATCGTGTGATGCACAACCCCCAAGGTGGTTGACAACCCCTCATCTCGCCCGCTCCACACAAGCCTAACTACAGCACGCGCAGTTTCTGGGCACGCGCAATGATTTTAAATACGTCTGACTGCCCCATGTTCTTTATGATAGTGCAGTCAGAAATTTGAGGCAAAACTTATACTCAAATATCTCTTAGGCTGGCCATCTCTTCTTAAAGGGTGAAACCCCCCGGGCTGTGCCACTGGCTGTAGTGTCTTTAGACCATTCCCAAAGGGGGGACATTTCTCGTTCATGCACAGTAGAATTGTTAATGGACTGATTCATCATGTCACGCTCATAACTGTGCCTGATCTACAACAGGGAACTGCTGCTTTTTCTTTCATAATGCTTACTATTGTCATTTTCCTCTACTTCTTGTGTATGTATGTCACACTCTTGTGAATTTATATGAAACACTATGGGGCCAACAAGTCACTGGACAGCTCATGCTATCGTAAGGCCGGTCCCAGAGTGGCTCTGTAGGTGTGACCTGTAGCTCGCCTGGCTTGCACCGTGCAAATGAATGTATACATTATCGTGTGTTTAAGCAGCGTTGCTGTGTCGTCTGTTTTTTGTCAGCTGAGCTGCGCGATGCGTCAGACCTGCTATTCAACAGTGTTGTAAAAATGGCGGACATGTGTCGCCTCGCTTCGTGTTTATTTTCGACTGAAACTCTTCACAGATATTGAAAATCAACAAGAAGTAAGTTTTATTAGGTGCTTTACTATTAATATTGATGCTAGCATCAACACTTCGCCACAAAATCATCCAGAAATGCACTTTATCATATTTTGAAACTTCGAATCGAGAGGTTGACCTAGTTTCGACTGTTGTCGTAGGCCTAGGCCTAGGCCTAGATCTACGTGTGCTTCTCTAGATTCTAGATCTAGATCTAGTCTTGCATTATAACCAATGTAAACTATCGCCGCGCGCAGCTGCAAGTGTGTTTGTGTGTGTGTGTAAGGGGGGGGGGGCTGCATTTGACGTAAAGAAGAATCTTGGTATAACTGGTCTTGGATTACACAGTACCTAAATATAGCAAGGCACACCTACTCACGTCAACACAGTGCGGCTGTGCTGAGACGCAGCGAGTGTGCCTCGCGCTCGCTGAGACACAGGCGCCAACCCACAGTGCGGCTGTGCTGACACGCACACGGCGTGCGCCAGGCCAGCTACTGCAGGTCAGACCTACAGAGCCACTCTGGGACCGGCCACTGCGTGTGTTGTGTGAGCTCATTACTACGCAGAGCAACGCGCACCTGTCACTGACCTCGATTCTCCGACAATGCACAAAGGCCGAAGAAGGATAACAATTTATAGAAATTTATTGCACCGTCTCGGTATTTAAGGTCTCTGAACGTGTCTACTGTCTCTGCACGTGTCGAGCAGCGCGCTAAAAAATTAAATAGCAAAACTGGACCTAGCCAGAGACCGTAAATACCGAGACGGTGCAATCCTTCTTCGGCCCTTGTGCGCTCTCGGAGAATCGAGGTCAGCGACTGCGCGCGCTGCTCCACGCTTAGGCTCGGGCCACACTGCAAGCAGAGCGGGCACAGCAGAGCGCAGCAGTGAAAATTATTACAAAGACAAAGCGCGCTCATATGACCTTAGCAGTTGCGAGCGCCGTAAAACCTTATACTATACATACATACAAAGACAAAGAGGCGACTAGCTGCGCGACTCGGGGCGGGTCACGCAGCCAGTCGCCTCTTTGTCTTTGTAATAATTTTCACTGCTGCGCTCTGCTGTGCCCGCTCTACTTGCTCTGTGGCCAGAGCCTTAGGCTAATGAGCTCACACAACACACGCAGTGGTACTATAACACGAGCTGTGGGCTGACCAGTTGGCCCCATTTTAGTATTTTATATAAATTCAAGAAGATACGTTTTTAAATCTAGCCTCAATTAATTGTTGTGGAAAATATGAATACGTTAAGATAAATTGATACTGATACCAACTGCTGTGCAAAGTTTAGGTTACATTGATTCACTCGGTAAAGATATATCAACTGTGATCTGATGAAATGCATTTTTTTGTTCCATCTCGGGAAGGAAAAAATGCGTTTTGCCAGATCACAGGTGATGTGAACGGTCGATACGCAAGTAAAATATGCGTTTTGTCAGATCACCTCCGAAAAAAATGTGTTTCATCTGATCACATTGGAAATAAATGCGTTTTAACAAATCTAAAAAGCTAGTTTATTTAAAAACTAGTCGCACTTAGACTTTCATAATTATATCTCTAGTTGGCTTTGGACATGTAGAATTCATTAGTGGAATAAACATTTTTCGCGCCAAAATGAAAAAATGCGTTTTGTCAGATCACGGCAGATATTTGAGTACAAGTTGCGCCATGAATTTTTGAATGCACTGTAGATTATCGTGCAGTCTGACGCTAATTAATACACTGACTCATAGTCCGCTATGTTGCATTTGCAGGAATCACCTTTGTTTTCTGTTACGTTTGGCTCCTGGAGCATTTTCAACTTTAGATTCTGTCCACTGTGCACTCTGTTCATCAAAGGTTTAAAATGCGTTTAAAAAAACCCAGCTTCAAACAAACCAACAAATTCCACAAGTTTAAAACTGGCTTTTTCAAGCCACCGTGACGACAATGTTCTAACTGTTTCTGGCTGATGAGTGTCAGGTGCCCTGCATAGGAAGATGAGGTATCTTCCAATATCCCGGTGTAACAGTCCTTGAGGACTACATCGTAAGGTTTCTACAAAGTGTATCCACTTATATCAGAAATTTCATTTTTAAAGTGCATTGCATCTTTAATGTATAGCAAAATTTAACAAAATTAACAATGTGTCTGTGTTCTTTATCAAGGTCTACCGGAATTGCAACTTTTGTTTGGCTGAAATTCTTAATCGTTAGATTTTGATTTGTCAAAAAGCTATCCACTACATCCCTGCAACTGCTTGAAGGCAATGCGGTCATAATTTTGTCGGCCATTATCTGTCCCTTCAAACGAAAATACAACTGTTGTGGGGGAGGGGGGGGGGGTCTGGATTGTCAAGATATGTCCTCCTTTTCCTCTCATGGTGACTGAGAACAGATGTTCAATTTCATCTTGATATCACTCTAAGTTACTCTAAGTACATGTAATCCCCCATTAACAGCCCACAATGTCTGCCACAAGACCTTGCAAAGCAGTGATGTTGTGGATCCACTCACTGACTCATAGTAATGCTTTTGCAACTTTCTTTTTGGCTTCTGGGCCAAACTTCATGAATTATCTTCCAACCACAGAAGTGTCTGCTGCAAAAATTCATGGTGCTGTGATCTAGTTGTGACTGGGTTACGATATTCGACAGAAAATGACACAAGTGACCAATTGAAAACGGTGAAAAGATCATCAAAGCCATTACAGAAATAAGATGTAGCGATGTCAGACAAAGGATTAATTCCAAGATACATAATATATTGTCCCAATTTAATTGCTTTTGATACACTGCGACTAAGCACGTGCACAGCCAAACAAACCCTCTGTCGTCCAAAACTGAATAAACCTAAGGCACTGTCTTTTTCATAGAAATTTTCAATAGCTGCCATGCTCGCAGTATCATCATGATGAGTAGGCCCACAGAAATTGTGGTAGATCAACAAATTGTTTCTAATTCTTAATTAAGTGTGGAGGATGAAAGAAGACTGTGATTTTATCACCCTCGTGACGAAAAAAAAGAAGGTTTTTCTGGGGTGAGACTTAGTTTAGTGTTCTAAAACCGTCTGGTTGTATGGGCCTTGGTCACACGCAAGCCTTCACCTTCAAACCAACATAATTTAAAGTTTTTAATGGCCTCTAACAATGGAACACGAGCATGCACCAGATGCGCGTTGATAAGGAAGCAGGTCAGCGGTTGACCGTCGGCTGACGCGCAGACATTCCCCTCGGGAGTTTCGTGAGCTCATACGCTTTTCGCCGCATTGCTTTATCATGGTATTTATAATCATTGGACCTAGCTGCTTCTGTTGGGAAAAAAGGGGGTATTAGTGCAATGAAAATGTACTTGAAAATCTGTTCAGTTATCAGAGAAAAAGGGGGACATCATGACAATCCAAACCCCCAGCAATCCCGTTTTCGTTTGAGACAGATAATTGTCGACAAAAAAATTTAATGATTTCATTGCCTCCAAACAATTGCAGGGATGATGTGGATAGCTTTTTGATAAATCTAAATAGTAAGAACAGTCAAACCAATTGCGATTTTGGCAGACCTTGATAATGAACACAGACACATTGTTAATATAGTTAAATCTTGCAATATTAAAGATGTAATGCACTTAAAAAATGCAATTTCCTACATGGGTGGACACATTACTTTTTTGAAGGAACTTTACGATGCAGTATGCAAGGATAGCATGAGGGAAAATAGAAGACTCCTCATCTTCTCATGCAAGGCACCTGACACTCATCAGCCAAAAACAGTTTGAACATTGTTGTCACGGGTGGCTTGAAAAAGCCCAGTTTTAAATTTTTGGAAGTTGTTGGTTTGTTTGAGGCTTTTCAAAAAACAAAAAAGTTTTAAACTTTTGATGAACAGAGCACACATTAACATTAGACAGAATCTAAAATTGAAGATACTCCAGGAGCCAAACGTTATTGAAATCAAAGGTGATTCCTGTAAATGCTAGACAGTGGATTATAATGCGGTCAATGTACATTGCATTTCTAAGCGTCAGACTGCACGACTAACATATTCTTCTACCAGAAATAAAACCATTCAGCCCTGCAGGTGTAAAAAGCACAGACAGTTAATAAAGTTTCTCACCAATAGCTTTTCATGCTACAATAAGTGATGATATCTTTGGCCGTGCCTGATTTTGACAGGCCTCTTGGTATGCTGTAAACATTATATTTGCTTGTCTTGAAACATGTCGTGTTATTATTTGTTTGTTATTAAATTTTTTCTGTTTCTTGTTGTTTGTTTTTTTGGGGTTTTTTTGGTTGTTTTTTTTTTTTTCTTGGGGGGGGGGTTGCTTGTTGTTCTGTTAACACTGCGGTTTTTATGTCATTCTGTGCACACTATAAGCCTAATTAAGTTATGACAAATGTGGCACTGGCTTTCAGTTTTGTTGTAAGTTAATGATCTTTGCCTGAAGTCCTGATAATTATTCTTTTCAATCCAGTTACTAGATTCTACTACTACTACAGAAAATGGCATTTTTGCCTGACAAATAATAATATAGGCTATAAAAATGTTTGAGTTGGTCTGCTAGTTACTGAGTATAAAAGGCCCAAAGAGTAATAATACCACGCTGACTCGTCACCGCACAGCTCGCTTTATTGTGACGACAGTGTGTGTGTAGTGTGTACTGTGTTGTGTTGTGTGGGCTCCTTGCTGAGCAGAGCAAGTGCCCTCATCACTAACCTCGATTCTCCGATAACGCACAAAGGCCAAAGAACGATTGCACTTTAATTTAATAAAAACGGTCTCTGCTCTGGGCGCGCGTGTCGAACAGCGCGCTAAAAATAGCAAAACTAGACCATAGCTGCTTCTGTTGGAGGGGGAAAAAAGGGGGGGGGGGGGGAATAGGCATTTTACCGACCGCACTTTTTTTCACTTTTATTATCATTATAAGATAAGATAAGATAAGATAAAATAGTACTTTATTATCCCAGAGGGATTCATTAAAATTTTTTAATGATATATATTACTCTCATTAAAATTCAATATGAAAGGAAAAGTAAAGCTGACAAAATGTACATTTATATCAAATGCATCATTCAACCACATGCATGAATTTAAATACTAGACGTTTGGACTTATATACAGATACATACTCTAAGAGCAACACACATCTATGCTCATTCTGACAAAAGCCTTATGCTAGATGGTCAAAAACTTCTTTTATATCTTTCTTTCTTTGTTTCAGGAGGTACATATCTGCCTCTGCGTGATCTTACAATTTGTGTGGAAAAGGGGTGTGATGGTTCGTTTATAATGCTTTTTATCTTTTTTATACGTGTGGTGTTATACATTTCATCCATTCTTATAAAATCATATCCAGAGATTTTGCTGCCTTTCTTAATGGTTCTGTCAAATTTTTCTTTATCTTTCACCTTACAATTCCCACCCCAGCAGCAAATACAAAATTATTATAACATGTATTTTGTCTCGTGTTCACCTCAAAAGGTAATTGACTTTAGAACTCTACGGCGGCGTAACTAGTTCGATTATTCCATGTTTGTGTTTGAGCTTCGCGTAACTTTCTTAGAAAGAAAAAGAAGGGGAAAAAAACAAAAACAAAAAAACGAAACGGGACCACAGGCAGGGTTGAGTTCGACACATGCGCGATTTCGAGAAATCTGTGTTCGACCTTTCCGGGCTGTATTGTAAATCAAACTGTATTTTAAGATGTCACTTATGTCTTTAATTGAACAATAACGTTATGTCTAAACCTTTAGAAATAATTGATTTGTGCGATTGTGGACTGCCGCTGGTGATAGAAAAGTAACGAGAAGGATTTAACAAGTAGTAAGCCAACTTACTTTCAATCGCCCATGACTCTTCGTCGATAAATGCTTGAACGGTTCGGGCCACATCCTGGAAACAAACCGAAGAAGCTTTTCTCAAAACGTCTCTCCTGGCTTTCTCCTCTGTTCCATTGTTAGAGCTGAATCCTGTGTCAGTTGTTGTATCATCACCTAACGCATCTTTTATCTTCACAAAGTTTTCTCTACCTTTTATTGACTCGCGTGTCTCGGAACTACGTACCCCTCGACTTGTTTGTTGGCTACCAACGTGATCAATATCTTGATTCAGTTGTCCATTTTCCTTTCGCTCCTTCTCGGCATTATCTATAAAACTGACGAAATCTGAAAAGTGAAATTTATCTACAGCCGAAAGGAAACTCGTAAACAGGTTGTTGTGGTAATCAGGACGTTGTTTGAGATCTCCCAGACACCGTAGTCTTGACAAGACCTCGGTGTACAGGTTATTGTTCCTTTTGGCTTTTTGTTCTTTGTGGTGCTTGTTTTCGCACACGGCGTTTTCTCCGTCCCCGTGAACTTGCACAGCTAGAACGAAAGAACTCAGAAAAAGAACAACCAAGAGCTTCAGCACAAAGAACATGATGAATAAATTCTCCTCACTTTCAAAATGAACTTCTGTGACCAAAACTGAGTGGGCTCCAACATGGACCGGCTTTTATACTTTTTCACACCTAAAGTTCCATTAAATGCTATGAGCTTGACCTTGAGTCAAGTTCCGGTCCTTTAGGAAAACATAATACATGTATGTAGGCGTGATAAGACGCGTCGTTGCTCTCGTGCACAAACTTTCTAAGCGACAAAGAGTTCAACATTTACTTTTTTGGCTTATATAAGTTTCTGTATAACATACAGTAGGCTATGTCCTTAGCCGAAGGTACAAAGAATTTAGAAACCATAGGACTACATGCACTTTACATGTACTTCCCACACACTTTACTGTAAACTCTCTGGTGAAACTGGCAACTGGAGGGCTGACTAGTAAATGGCAGCCTCGCGTGTGATTGTGGCGAGGAACGCAACGCACGCACGCAGAGCAAACGGCA
>NW_004798683.1:94065-95134 GCF_000002075.1 Aplysia californica | reverse complement strand
GATAGTCGAAGCAGACCTTGTGCTGTTGAAGCTAGAGAGGTGAGCAGTCTAAGTCTGATTCCCTGTAAAGACTTCTCTGTTGACACTTGACCCCCACCCCTTGGCGCTCATATGACCTTATTCAGTTGCGAACGCCGTAAAACCATCTACTATAAAAAAACAACAACAACAACAATATACCCCCGCGTTACATCTCTAATCTTCGGCACTTATATGACCGTATCGTGTTGCAAGTGCTGAAAGACTCTAACGAAAAAAACAAACGAAGTTTGTATCTCTATATGCTGTCATGTTATCTTCCCGACATTTATTGTGTAACGGATTAGTGCTTTGCTATCGCACGGAGGAGCCCGAGTTCGCTTCACCTTCAAGAGTGAGGACAATTGTTTTTATCAAGAATCTCTGGCTTTTTGCATGTATGTTGTGTGTATCCCTCTCACTCAGCCCAGTTTGACCCAGACTGGCAGTGTCGTTAGCCCGTCTCCTAAAATGTGTAAATTGTCTCGATGGGGAGCGTGTAAAAACGGGCATTAAATTAAAATTTACAACAACAAAAAACCGCATTCTTAATCATATTATTTTCGTCGACCAGCTGTTCAGATGAACTTAACCAGCCCCAATTTTTTTTAAAAATTCAAAAACAAAATTCAAAACAAATTGCAGTTTCTTAATCTGTGGTATCAGTTGCATGTGCACGAGAAATTTTGTTTTTTCAAATTACAAAATTCGTTAACATTGAAAAAAAAGCCAAGAAAAGATAAGCATAACGCAGATACAATTTTTAAAAAAGGAAAAGTTTTGTTTTTCTTCTGCGAAAAAAACGAACTTTGTGGAATTACAAAAAACTGACCGGCTTGCCGATAATTATAGGAAGCGTTGAGAATGATGTGACGTTTATGGCATTGTTAGTTGAGCACTGAGTCCAAGTATTGGTGAATGTTGTGAATTTCTATACCCCCCTTCGCATTGCAGAGCGTTTTAAGCTATTTCCAGTTTGTGTGTGTGTGTGTGTGTGTGTGTGTGTGTGTGTGTGTGTGTGTGTGTGTGTGTGTGTGTGTGTGTGTGTGTG
>NW_004798683.1:90683-91647 GCF_000002075.1 Aplysia californica | reverse complement strand
ACTCTCTCTCTCTCTCTCTCTGTCACCCCCTCCCCACCCAACTCTCAAAATCCTCAACCTACCCCTTTTTTCTCTGACCAGCGCAACGCAACGACACTTGATCAACGTCTCTTTCCTCCCATTGTGTGTACCATGAGCCTTTTGTCTCGGATAATGACAAAGGGATCGTACGTATATAACGAAAGACAACGGTAGAGGCGGCTCCCGAGTCTTAAGTTTGATTGTTTGACTAGTGTTCTAATATTGCCTTTAACGCACACGCTAGTGTATCTTGCTTTTGTGTCGTTGTTTCTTTTTGTTGTGTGGTTGTTGTTTTTTTTACATACCTGATGGTGTACTTAAGCTTTTTTTTTCAGTCTGACGAAGTTTAATTTGGCTAGGTGTACTTGATCCAGTAACGTTTAATTTCTTTGTTTTGTTCCTTCGTTTATTTTTTTAAAAAGTTTTTTTTTCTTTTCTTTTTTGTTTGCGTTTTAGTGAAATTTGACAACACTCAATTCACTAGCTCTATTCAAACCTTTATAATTACATTTCGCCCTGGCTATTTCGAAATTCCCTTTAACTGTACAGTATACACGGGGAGGTCGTGCTTAAAGCGGCACGTTACAGGTTTCCCGCGCAACACCTCTGATCTTTGGCACTTAAGGTCAAGTGTCGTAAAACTCTTACTACATCTAAAACTTTTGTCTCTCCTCCTTTTTTGCTTTTGTTACTCTCATGTATTACCTCCGATCTTTGGAACTTACATTTAAACCTTAATTTTGTTGCAAGTGCTGTAAACCCCTTTATTAAAACAACCTGCAAAAGTGTCTATCTGGCTGATCCCAGGGCTTGGTGCAAGATGGGGGCCGCGGTGTCGGTTTACCACTTGGGTACTTGGGTTTCTTGTGAGGCTACAGTAAAGATTTAATGATAGAGCCGACCTCATGCTTAGTTAGTTATCTGGGCCTTCGTATGTTGTGGT
>NW_004798683.1:83731-88085 GCF_000002075.1 Aplysia californica | reverse complement strand
TGTTGTTTCTGTCTGTCTGTCTGTCTGTCTGTCTGTCTGTCTGTCTGTCTGTCTGTCTGTCTGTCTTACTTTTTCTCAGCACAAAATGAACATTATTGTGTCTGTGTGCATCTTTTTACACTTGCAAAAACAAACACGTTTTCTCCTCTACGATTGGTGGCCGTCTTTCGATTGTAGCAAGTTTACTATTTACTCCTCTGTCGAACCCAGCAGGGGGGTTTAACGACAGGGGTGACTGACACTCACAGTTGCACCACAAGGCATTCAGCGAGCGGTAGGACGTGCTGTCTTTTGTTAATCTCTCTTCCATACACGAATCTGTGGATTTCGTCTATGTGTGAGTGCCTGGCAAGTGCTCTTGATGATGTTTCTCCCTTCTTTCATTTCAAACGTCTATCGTCCTATATGTCTCCTCCTTTTTTGTACGGTACTCTCAGGTGACACCTCTAGTCTTCGGCACCTATATGATATGACGTATTTCTGTTGCAAGTGTCTGGACGTACAACCCATATAAAACCATAACATTGAATATAACCAAACAAAACTAAACCCTGTCTTGCACGTTCCCTGTGCTAAGGCACCGGTATTGTGTACATTATGTTTCTGACTACTCAACCTTAAATTTAAATTGTATATGTTGACGCCCAGTCATCAATTTTCTCCCTCTTTTGTCTTCCTTCCTAACAGGAACCTCAACGCTTGCCCTGAGCCTGTCATGTGATCAGGTTGACCTCTGACCTCCCTGGTCACTGTGGGCTCGGTGGTCCGCAGTCAGCGCAGACGGTCAGGCGGTCCGTTTGATGGAGGCAGACGTAGCCATCCAGCACCAGGCCGGAGTTGACCAGTGGTCACCCATGGCCGAAGCAGCCTATGCCACCTCCGCCACTCAGGTCGGCTACTTCCACAGCGTCAGCGGCAAGATGCCAGGCGGCGGCGGGGAGGCGAGAGGGACGAACCCGGCGGTGGCGTTATCTCGACGCCAGGCGGCAGCAGCGGCCAAGTCGCGTCTGCGAGCGTCCCGGTCCTACGACGATGAGCTGGAGGTTGTGGCAGTTGCGCCCGACGCCGGCGCGGCGAGATCTGCCAAGGCTAAGGCATCCAAGGACGACATGAGCCTGCAGCAGGCGGTGGGAAAATCCCGCCTACCTGGACTAGCCAGACCGTCAGGGTCACCCAGCCCGGCCAACTCCCCGTCGCTCAGTCACAGCGGCGGCGGCGGCAACACGCGAATCAGGACGGACAACAAGTCACGGAAAACTGCCGCCGAGTGTGGTCTTGAAGGGAGGAAGAGCAACTCGAAAGAGAGACCTGGAGGCGGCAGACAGACGCGGGGACAGCGCAGGAGACACCGTGGCGGTGAAGGAGGTGGGAAGAGCGGCGGCAGTGGGAGCGAGCAGAAGACACGCGGTGCTGAAAGCGCCCCGGCCCCTGCCACTGTGGTGCACACCACTCACGTGGGCGGGGACGACATGCCTGTACAATATTACCTCAAGGACACTCCCCCGGGACTCAAACCCGACTCACCTGCCACGCACCCGAACAGTCTGGATCTGGATAGCAGCTCTCCCTCCTCCTCTATGGTGATTCTTGAGGTCAAGGACGGACCGAGGCTCTTCTACAAACCTTCCCACCACATGCTGTCCGACTCGGCCCTGAGCGAAGACGGTTCCGCTCGACTCTCTTCCTGCCTCGCGGCGAAAGTCAGACGCGATGACCCTGTCAGTGCCTCGCCACAACAGCAGCAGCAAATGGATGCGAAGCCCAGCGCCAGCGTGTCGGCCCGTGCAGCGTCGCCTCAAGACAGCTTCACGGCATCATCACGCGGCGGGCTGTCCAAACCTTCGCCCCTCGCTGTGTCCGAGTCGCCCTCGTCCTCTCCCTCTGTGGGTCGCGTGACCATCCCACATGACGAGATCGTGGTGGGCCCAAGGAAGCACAGACTGCAAGCAGCCCCACACCCGGCTTATGGGGAGGATGATCTCTACGTGTCCGAAGACACGCCCATCGCCTCCTTCCCGTCACCCAGGACCAGGCCGAAAGCCACGACCTCCTCCTCGCTTCCCTCAGCCACGAGAAAGTCGCGGCTGAAGAAGAAGTCCTCCACGAGCCGCGACGATATCTCCGCCGACTCGGACCTCAAAGTGTCTGCTTCCCACTCTGCCGACTTCGCCGACCATTTCTGCAAGGGTCACTCAGTGTCCAGGCTTCCGGGCCCGAGGTCCGGCATTCCCAAACCCTCTAGCAGTTCCAGAAGTGTACCAGGTGCCGAGGGTTCAGCGCTCGTCCCGAGAAACGTGCATGGCGTGGACAGTCCTCTGGCAGCG
This sequence comes from Aplysia californica, assembly GCF_000002075.1. NCBI lineage: Eukaryota > Metazoa > Mollusca > Gastropoda > Aplysiida > Aplysiidae > Aplysia > Aplysia californica. The sequence goes on along the minus strand of NW_004798683.1, from coordinate 85,761 downwards.
AAGTCTTCCAGCGACACCAACTCTGTGGGCTTCCAGAACATGTCGTTTGTGATGCAACAGAAGGCCGGGGTCAGGCATGACGACATCGTGGTGGGGCCTCGCAACCGGTCCGAGGACATCTCGTCGCCAGCCGGGGCAGATGGGCAGCCTCTGGTGTCAGGCAATGGGGAGTTCGGACCTCCTCAAGATGTGGAGACTTCATCCGAAACGACGCCTCTGATGTCCGTAAAAGGTGGCCGTGATGCGAAGGATGTTTTCCCTCACGCCAAACAGGGTTGTGGTGGTGGAGGGCATTTGGAAGCCCTTGAGATTTCAGGTGAGGCCTGTAGTGTACAATCTGAAGACAGAGGTCAGAGTTCACGGTCTCGCTTGTCCGGCAAACCGCAGCCCAACACTGTCATGACCTGTGACACCAGTGGTACTCCGCCTTTCGCGTGGGCTTCTTCTGGGGATGCCTTGGAGTGTGGTGACGTCACTGAGGAGTGTATGACGACGCCTGTGACGCCAGAGAAGGGTCGATGGCGGCCTAAGGAGAAGCAAAAAGTTCGTAGAGGCAAGCGCGAGGGAAACGTGTCCACCGAGTCTGGTTACGCCACCGATATGGCTCGGGCCGACCCCCTGGACCTCGTCCACAGCCCGGTCTCAGCGACACCTGAAATGTTGGGTGGATCTGACCACGCCAATTTCCCTACTGTGTCTTCTCCTCCCGCCAAAACCAAGAGCAGCAGGTCCGGCATGTCCAAGTCCTCACAGCAGCAGCACGGCTCTGCCGAGGCGAAGTCGTCGTCGTCGTCGAAGCCGTCGAAGCCGTCGAAGTTGTCACAGCCCAAGAAGCATTACCACGCCCCGCCCACTCGCCTCAACATGCTGTCAAACCTGCCGGTTCCCATCAGCCACGACCCGCCCCCAGCGAGGAAAGCAGCTGTAGCAGCCGACACCAGCAGACTGCCTGTGGCTGATGGCGGGCGTTCTGAGGGTGTCCCGCCACCGCTGCTGGCGACCCAAGCCGTCACCTCCGTGCCTTCCCAGCCCCGCCCGGACGGGGAGTTGTCAGACGTCGCACTGTCAAGTCCCGCCCACAAGAAAGTGACTGCCAGTGACGCGCTACCTCGGGGCGGCTCCCCACGGACCAAGCGGCGGCTGGCTGCTCAAATGTCGCGCGAGGGAGGGGAAGATCTCTCGGAAGTCGCCAGTGACAAGCAACAAGGTCTCCAGGCTACAAACACTGCGTCAGGGAGTGGTAAATCGTCTCCTGCTCGTAAAAACAATAACAACAACCACAATAACAACAGCCACAACGGCGACGGCAGTGGAACACAGAAAGATACACCAGCAGCCAAAATTTTCTCCTCTCCTGTTCGACAACTGGACCAGTCACGTGACACGGACGAGGAAAGTAGCACCGCCTCCTCCGCCCACGTGACGCCGGTCAAGCCCCGCCTCCACCGCTCCGCGGAGCACCTGCCGGGCCAAGCCAAGCTCTCCGTCTTCAACTCCACGGACAACATCCAGCACGTAGACGGCCACCAGCAACCGCACCACCTCCCCTCCCACAAACAGACCAGCCCGCACAGAAGATTCAAACCAGACTCTTCTTCCACCACCACCACCCCAACCGGGATGTCTGCCTTCCCCTCACGTTCCCCCTCCTCCTCCTCCACCACCATGACCACAAACGTCCCCGCCTCCCCGTCCCCTCTCCTCCTCTCGTCCTCCCCTTCCTCGTCACCGTCTAGAATCAAACGCTCCCACCTCCCTGTCCTTGTGGACAGCGTGAGCCCGCTGAGGAAGAAATCGTACGACGGCCTCTCAGGCCCGCCGCCTCCGGCCGCGATCGGCATTGTTCGGAGGGCGTCGGACCGGGCCGAGGTGTGCCGGCGGGGGTCGGAGAGGGCACTGCTGGTGCGGCGGAATGACCCGAGCGTGGAGGACCTGAAGAAAGCCACGAGTCTGAAGGAACTCTGCCAGTCCATGGCCTCGCTGCTGCAGATTGGTGAGTCAGTGTGCTTATTTGTTTTGTCTGTCAGTCG
>NW_004798683.1:80917-82611 GCF_000002075.1 Aplysia californica | reverse complement strand
TCCTCCTCTTCCTGCACACCCTCCCTCTCCCCTAAAGTCCATCTCCCTCTGACCCCTCCAATGTCCATCTTCCCCCGTCCGTCCGTTCGTCCGTCACGTCACGACTTCCTTTGAAGGGAGACGCATTAAGTAAACATGACAGGCCGTTTTCACGTCATGTCGTGAATTCTCACTTTCCGATGTCCGCTGATATAAGAGACAGGGCACGCCGGGGGTGGTTAGGGGAGGGGGGTGGGGTTCCTGTTAAGTAGGGTGGAGGCCACCCCTATTGTGCAGACTGTTATGGTGGTGGTGTGTGACGGGTGCCAAATTATCTCGCGACAAATCGTTACCATAGAATTACAGTGTTTTATTTATCTATTTATTATCGGAGAAATTTGACGTCACATATTTCAAGTTTCACAAACTGTCAAGCTTTTTCGGATGCAATTAATTCTTTGATTAGCTTGATAACGACTCCGAATACTCTTACGATTTTGGTAGAGCAGGTAGCGCATTTGGTTTCTAACCCCATGGTCTTAGTCTTAGTAACTCAAAACGGCCAAAGTGTCAGATAAATCTTTGTAATTCTAAGAAAGCGAAATAGTATCTTGATCTATGAACCGGATAAGTTATTACGGTTGATGCTAGTCGCTTACGTTGCGGTTCTACTTCTTTGCTTTCCTTCTTTTGTTTCTGTTAGTGTCTCTTACTTTTTCCCATAACTTAATTTCCATTATTGTGTCAATGTGCTTTTCTTTACTCAACAAAAGAACAATTATAATAAACGTTTTGTTCTACTTCTTTTTTGTTCTTGATTAAGTCTTACGGTAATATTAGGAAGACTGCCATATTATACGACATGTCATGATCCATTCAAAGTTCTGTCTCTGTCCTCTGGTGTGATTTGCCCTCTTTTTTTCCATCAAACATCTATTGGCCTTATAATTTTCACCTCTTTCGTTTCTTTATGTTATCACTCTCTAAAAACATCTCTAATCTTCGGTACTTTTATGACATATGTGTGTGGCAAGTTCCGTAAAACTCTCGCTAAAACAACAACAAATTTATATGAAGATTCTTATAGGGCGTCAGAAGAAAATTCTTCACAGTTAATAAATGTCAAAGTAAAGATGTTAAGCTTCTACAGCTGGCGATTCGGAAAACAGAAATGTTTTGTGGATCGTGAATTGTCTGGAAACCCGAGTTTTATAATGAGTTTATAAAATTTTTCTCCCGACTTTAGTTCCGCACAGTGCCTCTCAGCAACACGTTTTCCTTGTTAGCGACTGCTTAAGCACAGATGTACACGCGAAATACGTAAACATTGTCACGTGGTTCTTGAAAAGCTAAATAAACTAACGTATGTATCATACATTTGACTTAATTAGTTGCAGAAACAGGTTTTTTGGGGTTTTTTTTAAGGGGGGGGGGGGTGCCTTATTCAAAAGTGGTTTCCCTGTACTCTCTTCACTTTCCATCAACTACAACTTAAATTAATCGGGGGAAACTGGGAAATGCGCCGAATCCTGACAATTTTTATGCGGTTTGGGTGTCCAATTTCATTTTGGGACCCACTCCCACTGTACGGACCCGACTAATCAGACAAAATACTTACACAAAGGGTTTGGGTTCGTGTCTCTCGCAATCTTACAGCACGATTGAGTCACTCGCACTGTACCGGGCGGTTGGATGTAAAGGGATGGTAGCCGGGG
>NW_004798683.1:77897-79445 GCF_000002075.1 Aplysia californica | reverse complement strand
GGGGTGTCGATAGTTCGTGCTTGCGCTTGCCCTTGCTTCTTGTGTGTACCCACACACACACATCACTCGTCCACCGTCAGTAGTCTCAAGTCGTCAAGGTCAGGATCAGGGTTAGTACGGACGGATGGAGGACGGAAAGAGTGAGGGAGGGAGGGAGAGCCTGGCTGTGACTGCTGGCTCCCTCCCCATCCAACCTCACAGTCGCACACAACTACTACAGTACATCTAGTCTATATAATATAATATTATTATACCGCGGTTATTTTCAGTTTTGCAACGCATAGCATTAACTAGGACAGCGGGGATAGCAATAGCATCCAGCCAGCCAGCCTGCATACATTACATTAGTCCCGGCGGCTTGATGACTTGACGTGATGGTAACGTTTTGCACTTCGGTCATAGGCAGACTTCTCTTCTTTAGCTTGCCTTGTGGACGTACTTTTTAAATGTTTGGTCTTCTTTTTTTGGATGTATTGTTTGTGATTATTATGTGAAGCTAACTGAGCGCTCATGAACTCGTGTGTTTTTTAAATCAAATTTTCCAATTAGGCTCTCGACCCATTTGGCTCTGTCCTATTGGAGACGGACGGTAAATTCGTAACTCCCGCCTCTTAATTTCAACCAAATAGTATTGAGAAGACGTTAATTCAATACACTTACGACTTCTTGTGTATAGTTTATGTGCTTCGACTTATTTGCTTACACATGTGGCCATATAATGTGGAGAAAGGCAGTACTATTGTTGTAATATGGGTTTGTGACGCAGAAAGAGATTACGTCTCTCGAAAGTGTGTTGCACATTTTTAATTCGTGAATTTTTTAACAGTGTAGATTAATATCTGTACTCGCGCCGAATATTTCAACCGAAGTTATTGACTGATATTGAGAGTGTTTACCTCACTTGGAGTCAGCGTGTTTGCAGAGGAAGAGATTTCTCAAGCGTTTATTGACGACTGGAGGATGGATTAGGTTAACTGTGTGTGCCAGTGATACGTCATTTTCGTGTGGATTACGGTGTTCTTCCGTGTTGTGTTCTGCTGTGTAGTGTGTGGGTAATAGCTCTACACCATTTCCGTGTTGATTACTGTGTTCTTTCGTGTTTTGATATTTAATAGGGAAAAAAAAAGGTTTAGCAAACCACACCATAGCACCCGCCAACCACTTGCATCGCGTTATGTGTTGGTAAAACATATTTTTTGATCGGAGCGCGGTATTGTGTTGTTAGTGGGTACTAATACGTCGTTTTGGATCGGAGTGCGTTGTTCTGTCGTATGGTGTTGTATTGTGTGTGGCTGTTCTCAACTTGGTCTGTAGAGGAACGTGCCGGTGTGGGTGTGGCATGCGCTGCTGCAGTTGAGCTGATGGTAAGATTATTGCTCTGAGCACATGCACGAGCACGAATACTCACAGGCACACGTGCGCTCACGCGCGCTCATATTATTTATATACGTACACGTAATCTCGTGCAAACATGCTTATACACGAACATTGTCTCTCCTCTTCTCTCACTCTCTCTCTCTCTCTCTCTCTCTCACTCTGTCTCTGTCT
>NW_004798683.1:74228-75552 GCF_000002075.1 Aplysia californica | reverse complement strand
AGAGACGGAGAGAGGCTGAGAGACGGAGAGAGAGAGACAGACAGAGAGACAGAGACAGAGAGAGATAGAGACAGATAGACAGAGAGATGGAAAACAATCGGGTGGGTGATTGAGACAAACAGACATACAGACCGAGACAGAGACAGAAGCGTAGAGGGATGCCTCATCTGAAACAAACACTTCAGCCCAACAGACGCATAATATAATATGCACCCACAAGCACGCTCTGGTACAGACACACAGCACACACTTAAATAAACGATTCTGTCGTAAATAACACACATTGCTTAATCTCATTCTCCGGCGCTTTTCTATTGATGACTCACAGCCAATAGCTTGAATCTAATACATATGCCCAGTGCATACTGCCAATCGAATCCATTCGATTGAATCGGGATCGGGGCCAACAAAATGTGTCTCCCTTGAGGGGCTAAATCTACCGTTTTGCCAGAATTCGACCGAATTCGAATGTGACCTTGGAAATCAGAAGCGTTTATTATTCAAGGTCGCTAGTCGAATAAAGAATTATAAATGTTATCGTTTCCATATATTATTATAATTATACAACAGTAATAGAAAAAAGAACAACACGAAAAAACGGCCAAAAAAACCCAACAACGGGTCAGAAGAAACCCCACACCAAGACATGAAAACAAACAAAACAAGCAAACGGCAAATCAACAACACAGTCCCAAACCATTTCCTCGTGTGGTCCATCGCTCAGACTGCACTTTGATTGGTATGCGTAATTTATGATATTATTATACATGTATATGTCCTCGTCTGGACTGTGGCGGTAAAACGCCTGCTCATTTTTTTCCATGTCCCAAGTTTCTGTATCTCCTTCTCTATTGAAATTTGTGTACCTCCTAGCCTGCGTACATTTTGTTCATCTTGATTACATGTACTCAGTTACTTGTCGGATGGTGTGTGGAGGGGGCAGATGTTTATGTACAGAGAGAATGGGTGAAGTATATATATATACTTAAACACACACACACACACACACACACACACGCACACACATACACACACACACACACACGCAGAGAGAGAGAGAGAGAGAGAGAGAGAGAGAGAGAGAGAGAGAGCGAGAGATACTGTGTGGTTCTTTTACTGGTCGTGTGCTTGCCTCTATGTGTCCCACGTTATTTGGTTTTTAATTCATGCTTCGGTGGGTAGAAAAACAAGAGAGGATGGCACATTATGTCACTTTTATTGGAGCCTTTCGGTAAATGTTTGGGCAAAGTGCCAGAAAACAAACGAACATGCATTTTAGTGACAAACCTTTTTTTGCTTCTCCCCTCCCCCTCCCCCCTCCTCT
>NW_004798683.1:71989-73057 GCF_000002075.1 Aplysia californica | reverse complement strand
ATAATAATTAATTCACGCCTGTTGCCACCTACGGCTACTGCATGTCATTTGATCAGTATAACAGTATAACCTTCCTCCTAGGTTGGAACATTGCCCAGCTCGTGGTTATCCGATATACACCTGGCTTGCTATGGTCTTCTTTTCAAGTTTTTTTTCTTCTTTTTTCCTCTATTTTTGTATACTCACGTCGTGTGCCGTAACGTATCTCCATATCTTTGTACATAATGACCTGTCTTTTAATTATTGGAAGGTCGCCCAGTGCGGGAACATAATATTAATAATGATGTGTTTTAAATTATGTTTCGCGGTGGCCTTTTTAAAAAACAATCCTCGCTGTAGCTGTGCAGCGGCTGGTACTGCGGATGGTGGGAGGATGCCACTGGTAGGTTATTAAACCTATATTGTTTCTATTTGACTTATTTTTGCACTGCACTAAATGATCGTTATTATGTCATTATGTGCTTCTATGTCTTTCTGTCTCTCTGTCTGTCTTTTTGTCTGTCTTCTTCATTCTGTCTTTTTCTTTCTTTCTCTCTTTCTTTTTTTCTATCTTTCATTTTATCTTTGTTTATTTATTCATTTATCGATGTGTCTGTTATTTATTCATTCATTTTTAAAAATAAGATACTTAATAAATTTGGTCCTTGCTACTCCGAGTCTTTATTTGTGTTGACAACAGAAGGTAACTTACAGAACGGATTCACACAAGGGCGTGGGTGGTTGGCAGGTTCTCAGGTGGAGTTTGCTTCTTCTTTTTCTATCAAACATCTGTTGCCATTATTTCTTCTCCTATTCTTTGTATAGTATTTACTATTAACACCTGCGTCTTTCACACCTTTTGATCTAATTGTACTGCAAGTGCCGTAAAACTCCTGCTAAAACTTAAAGTCATGGCTAGTCCCACTCTTTCTCTCATACAAACACCCCGACGTTTGTCATCGATGCAGTTCACCCCCTCACAGAAAAATATTTTGATCACCAGTTCTTCAGGTTATCGTCCTTATAGTTAAAAAATTCCACCATATATTTTAAGTATGTAAATACGTAATCTACACAGTTCTGGTATTT
>NW_004798683.1:70032-71340 GCF_000002075.1 Aplysia californica | reverse complement strand
GATGTACGTGTCCTCCTTCTGATCCCTGGTGGTCCGACACCTGTCTCCTGTCTTGTCTTGTGTGTTATCGTGTCGCAGTATCCCACTCCTGATATCAGCCTCTGGCACGGCCAGTGGGAACTGGTCATCTTGGACTGAGTGTGTTGCTCTCACTCTCTCTCACTCTCTACCTCTCTCTCTGTCTCTCTCTCTCTCTCTCTGAGTGTGTGTGTGTGTGTGTGTGTGTGTGTGTGTATTTGTATGTTTGCGTGTCTGCGTGTCTGTCTCTGTGTGTGAGCGCGTGTGTGTATGTGAAAGTGTGTGTGTGTGTGTGTGTGTGTGTGTGTGTCTGTGTGTGAGCGCGTGTATAGTGTGTGTGGTATGAGTGTATTTGCGCGTGTCTGCCGGACTGTGGGTGTATAATATGTGTGTCGCCAAACATAAGTGCACTATGAACACACTTAAAGTTGTGTGTGCACCAGGTGGTTGGGCACTGAATGTATCATTTTGGGCTTTTCTGCGAGACTGGTGGTCAGAAAGTGCTAGTGTGTCAGCTGTGATGAAGCTGGTTTTTGACTAGACAGATACAGATTGTGAATGGGTTATTAGGCCTAACAGATCAGGTACGACGTGAATGGAGTGTGTGTTTTTTTCTCATGGGTGGTTGGAGGGCGCCATTGGTAGGTCCTGTTTTGTTTGTTTGTTTGATTTTTTCTTGTTTTTTTAAAATATGTGCTATATCTGTATGTTTGTCTTACTAGTAAGTCCTGCTTTTTTATCTGTGTTGTGTATGTCTGTCTAAGTAACGGGTACGTCCTTCTCATTTTTCTTTATTTCCCCGTGTTGTTTCTGTCTGTCTGTTTTACCAGCACGTTCAGATGGTGATGGTATCACTATTGATTAGTCTTTTAAGCAACGGCTGTTTGGCTGGTGTTCTTTGTAGTTTGCTCCGTCTTTCCTATCCTTTATCTGTCGTCCTAATTTATGTCTCCTAATTGTTCTCTTTGTATCTTACTATTCTCTCTAATGACAATTAATTGTAATCTTCGGCACTTGTATGACCTATTAAAATTTGTGTGGAGAGTGCCGTATAACGCCTAAATCTAAAGTCATAACGCAGGAAAATGTACTAAGCCCAGGAGGAACATTATGTTCAGAAGAGAGAAACGTTCCCTTTAACAATTGTCCTTACTTACATTATGCGTTTTCATTGCTTTTCGTCAACATTTAGAATTTGAATTTCAACCCAACAAAAAGGAAATTATGGAGCACTTGCAACTGTTATCACAGTTGAAAAAACTGAAAAAAAAAATTAAAAATCTCCCCCCC
>NW_004798683.1:66577-67770 GCF_000002075.1 Aplysia californica | reverse complement strand
TCTCTCTGTGTGTGTGTGTGGCTCTGTCTCTCTCTCTATCTCTCCCTGTCTCTCTCTATGTCTCTCTGTCTTTCTCTCAGTCTCTCTCTCTTTCTCGCTTTATCTCACTCTCTCTACCTATGTCGCTCTCCCTCCCTCCCCCCTCTCTTTCTCTCTCTCTCTCTCCTTGTGTCCCTCTCTCTCTATATATGTCTGTCTGTCTGTCTGTCTGTCTGTCTGTCTGTCTGTCTGTCTGTCTGTCTCTCTCTCTCTGTTTCTCTCCCCCCCACCCCGCGCTCTCGCTCTCACTCGTCTCCTTCCTGGAAAAAGTAGACTTGCACCGGAAAGAACCAATAAAGAGTCTATGAAGTTATACGAGTATTATTGTGATCACTTAGAAATTACAAAAGGAGATTTGCATTCTTCGTTGCCACTGGGATGGGGGTGGGGGGGGGTATTTACTATGTTCATTCATTCATTCATTCATTCATTCATTCATTCATTCTTTCGTTCATTCATTCATTCATTCGTTCATTCTTTCATTCATTCATTCATCCATTTGCTCACTCAAGATGATATTTTCATACAAGTTCATTGGTTCTCCGGGGTGGCGGAATGTAGGGAGACGGACGATGATATGATAACGAACCTCATTCGATCCCCGTGTATCTCCCCACGTCACGCTACCGATACTGATTATCCAGTTTCCCCTCCGACACGCCCCGATACCGGTTATCCGGTTCCCCTCTCGGGTTTCTGGGAGCCGCCCAGTATTGATACCCGGCCACCTACCCCTACCACCAACACCCGTGAAGTGATCCCGTCGAGCTGCCGTTGGCGTCACTGAAAGGGCAACAAGATGGTCCCTGGTAGACGCGGGATCGGTTATCTCCCCCATGAGATGACGTCACGGCTCCCTGGGGGTTGGTTTTTGCACACATGCCCGCCGCCTGCTTTTACGTCGTTTCCGCGCGGGGGTTCAGCGATACGTGTAGTCTGATTCTAAATCCGGGTACTGGGATTCTATGTTTACCGGTGTGTTATTTACGTGCAACAGGTTTCAGCGAATTTAATGGCCACCGCATGCATGGAGCCGTCGTCTCCCGTCGTCTTGTCCCCACCCCCTCCCCCCTTACAGTTAGTGGCGTCGGTGGCCTAGTGGTCAGGCTCTCAGGTTCGCAACCGTAAGGTCGTGGGTTCGAATCCCGTCAGGG
>NW_004798683.1:62801-64843 GCF_000002075.1 Aplysia californica | reverse complement strand
GGGGGGTGAAAGGCGTTGTCGAATAACCGGAATGCGCTTCCTAAAGGAGTTAACCCGGTATACATTATGTACCAAAAACGGTTGGTCTCAAATGACCACATCAGTGGGTGATTGTAGGCCAGTAGTGGGTTCTACGTCTTTCTTCTCCCTCTGTCGTTTCTGTCTGTCTGCTTTGTTTTTTACCAACACTAAATAATCCAACACTAAATAATCAGTATTGTGTTGTTGTGTTTCTCGTTACTCAATGACATGAACACACGACCACGTGGGACATAGATATCTAAGTCAGTATTTTTGATCGAATAAGTGGGTCTCTGAATCGACATCAGATAGTCGGACCCTTTAACACGACATAAATGTACCAAAAAAAACCCTGGATTGTAGGACATTTAACTCTGTATAAATGATGATGAATTATCTGATAAATGTACGGTATAAATAAATTACACCAATAACCTGGTATCTGAAACGACATCAGAATGGTTGGACATTTAACTCGGTATTTAAGTACCATTTACCGGATAGTGCCAATAACTGGGTCTCAAAACTACGCCAGAATAGTAGGACATAGAACACGGTTTACTTGTACCGATGACTGGATCTCTGACGAGCACCACTTCAGAATAGTCCGGGATTTAAATTTAAACTCGGTATAATGGTGCTTGGTTGGTGGGTGCTCTGGTGTGGTTTGCTCCTTCTCTCCCCTTCTTTTCTCTGTATGTATCTTCCTAGAAATACCTCTAAACTCATAAAACCTAATTGTGGTGCAAGTGCCTTTAAATTTCTTACTTAAACTAAAACTTTGGGTATAAATGACCATTAACTGGGTCTCTGATACGATTGATAGAGAATAGTGGGATATTTAACTGGGTATACATTTACCTATAACTGTATCTCTGAAGCCAATGGGGCGTTTAAACTAGTAGACCTATAAATTCACCAATAAATGAATCTCTGAAATACCAAAATACATGTAGTTTGACCTTAAATTGGGCACAAATTCACGGTTCAGTTCAAGACACCCGTATGTCACATTTGATTAAATCGATATAAATTTATTTTTTTTGGTTGCTTTCCCGTGGCCGCAGATCTTTAACTGTCACTATATTTTCGATGTTAGGATTGGACTGTAAACAGCTAATTTACAGTCCGGTCCTCGCATTGAAAAGATATGTGACAGAGAAAGATCCGTGGCCGCGAAAAAGCAACAACAAAAAAGTCGATATTTAGAAGAAAAAAAAAAGTACCATTCGGGTTTCTTAAGCTGAACAGTCGAAAGGTATCAATTGCTGGCTGACTACCAGCCTATGATATGATACAGCTTGGCCCTTCACAGACATCCAGGAGCCTGTGATTAGATAGGCAGCCTGTGATAAGTTAAGCAACCCGTGACGTGTGCCTTGTGTTATTGACACAGATCTTTTGTCTTACCAAAGGAGGTTACACCCCACTAAATGGGCATTCGCATTTGGTGTAGCGGTTAGTGTGCGCTTTGCCGTCACACGCAGAAGAATTGGGTTCGATTTCAGAGTGGGGAAAATATACAATATATCGTCAATATATCAATATATTAGTACTTGTGTCTCGGCCTTTCTGCTGGGATGTTGTATCCTGGGAACTTTAACTCCACATTAAAATTAAAACAGAAAAAATACACCTCAGTGAAACTAAACCTTACCCCACTCTATACGGTTGGACAATGTAATTGTTACTGTTGTTGTTGTTGTTACTGATTGTAAATCAAAATAAACGCTTACGTCACCTGCGCGGGTAACAGTTTGTAACACACACACACACACACACACACACACAGACACACACACACACTCGCAGATACACTCACACACACACGCACACACTTGATGAGAAAATTGCCCACGTTACAAGTACACATGCAAACAAGCACATTGTATTGTCAGACATAAAGAGGATTAGTCAAGTCTAACAGCAACACGCGTACATGTTTTGATGCACGGTGCCTGGTCGACTGCCCCGAGTGGCGGTGATAAAACCAGCAGTGCAAACAGCCGTCAGAGACAAGA